>NW_006408853.1:1543373-1565023 GCF_000296735.1 Chrysochloris asiatica
GCAAGACATAGTATTTTCAATAGTCTACTATGAATGTCCACCACTCGTCTGTCTGGTTGTCATACTGTGGTGGCTACTGAGTTGCTAAAAGCTATGCCACCAGTATTTTGAATACCAGCAGGGACACCCATGGTGGACAGGTTTCAGATGAGCTTCCAGATGAAGACAGACTAGGAAGAAGGAGTGATGAACTACTTCTGAATGTTTAGTCACTGAAAAAATTATGCACTGTCAGGTATAGTGCCAGAAAATGAGCACCTCCAGTTGGAATGCACTCAATGCAACTGGGGAAAAGATGTCTCCTCAAAGTACAGTTGACTATGATGGTGTAAATGGAGTAAAGCCTGTGGGAGAAAAGCTCACGGGACCTTCATTTGCTGATGGGGCACAACTCAAAATGAAGAGAACGGTTGTAAACACATTCACTAAAAATCAGAACACAGAATGTACTAAGTATGAATCTGGGAAAATTGGAAGTTGACAAAAATTAAATGGAAAGCATAAACATCGATATCTTAGGCATTAGTGCGCTGACATGAACTGGTATTGGCCATTTTGAATATAATGGCCACATGGTTTATAGCCGGGAATGACAAATTGAAGAGGAAGGGTGTTGCATCCAATGTCAAAAAGAACATATGCAGATCAGTCATGAGGTATAACGTTGTCTGTGATAGGATAATATCCAGTAACCTACAGGGAAGCCCAGTTGATACCACTGTTATTCAAATGT
Source organism: Chrysochloris asiatica (assembly GCF_000296735.1). Lineage (NCBI taxonomy): Eukaryota > Metazoa > Chordata > Mammalia > Afrosoricida > Chrysochloridae > Chrysochloris > Chrysochloris asiatica. Next base: position 1,544,107 of record NW_006408853.1, read on the forward strand.
ATGCACCAACGACTAGTGCCAGTGAGGAAGAAATAGGAGAATTCTACCAACTTCTTAAATCTGAAATTGATCAAACATGAAATCAAGATGTATTGATAATGCACAGGTTGGAAGCTAAGAGGAAGGATCAGTAATTGGAAAATATGGCTTTGGTGATAGAAATGATGCTGGAGAACGCATGACAGAATTCTGCAAAATCAATGATTTGTTCATTTCAAATACTTTCTTTACACAGCATAAGAGATGACTATACACATAGATCTTACCAAATGGAATACGTAGAAATCAAATTGACTACATCTGCAGAAAGAGACGATGGAAAAGCTCCATATCATCAGTCAAAACAAGGTCAGGGTAAGACTGTGGAACAGATCACCAGTTACTCAAATGCAAATTCAAACTGAAACTGAAGAAAATGAAAACTAGTCCACAAATACGACCTTGAATATATCCTACCTGAAGAACAGATTTGATACATTAAACATTAAAGACCGAAGACCAGAAGAGTTGTGGGATAACATCAAAAACATCATACATGAAGAAAGCAAAAAGTCATTAAGAAGACAAGAAAGAAGGAAAAGGTCAAATGGATGTCAGAAGAGACACTGAAATTTGCTCTCAGCGTAGAGATGCTAAAGAAAATGGAAGAAATGAGGAGGTCCAAGAGCTGTACAGAAAATTTCAAAGATCAGCTCGAGAAGATAAACCCAAATATTACAACAAAATGTGCAAAGATCTGGAATCAGAAAACTAAAAAGGAAGAACACGCTCAGCATTTCTCAGGCTGGGGGAACAGAAGACAAAACTTCAAGCCTCAACTTTTGTTATTGAAAAATTCTCGGCAAATTACTGAATGATGCAGAAGGCATCAAGAGAAAATGGAAGGAATAGAGAGTCACTGTACCAAGAGGAAATGGTTAATGTTCAACCATTTCAAAACGTATCATATGATCAAGAGCCAATGATCCTGAAGGAGGAAGTCCAAGGTGCTTTGAAGGAACTGGCTAAGAACAAGACACCAGGAATTGATGGAATAAAAATTGAAATCTTTCAAGAAAGTGAGGTGGCACAGGAGGCACTCATTCATCATTGTCATGAAATTTGGAAGACGACTATCTGGCCAACTGATTGGAAGAGATCCGTATTTGTGCAAATTTCAAAGAGAGGTGACCCAATGGAATGTGGAAACCATCAGACAATCTCTTTTAATATCCCATGTGAGTCAAGTTTTACTAAAGGTAATACAGAAACTGCTGCAAGCATACATTGACAGAGAACTTCCAGAGGTTCAAGCCAGATTCAGAATAGGCCGTGAAACGAGGGATATCATTGCTGATGTTCGAAGGATCTTGGCTAGAAGCAGAGAATATCAGAAAGATGTTTACCTGTACTTTATTGACTATGTAAAGGCTTCCCATTGTGTGGATCATGAAGCTATGGACAACATTGCGACCTATGAGTATTCTGGAACACTTAATTGTGCTCATGAGGAATCTGTACCTGGACCAAGAGGCAGTTGTTCAAGCAGCACATGGAACACTGAATGTTTTAAAAAATTAAGAAAGGTGTGTGCGACAGGATTATATTCTTTCACCATAGTTATTCAACCTGTATGCTGAGCAAATAATCCGAGAAGCTGGGTTATACGAAGAAAATCATGGTATCATGATTGGAAGAAGACTCATTAACAACTTACGATATGCCACTGATACAATCTTGCTTGCTGAAAGTGAAGAGGACTTAAAACATTTACTGATGAAGATCAAAGAGCACAGCCTTCGGTATGGATTACATCTCAATGTAAAGAAAACAAAAATCCTTACCACTGGACAAATAAACAACATTCTTATCAATGGAGAAAAGACTGAAGTTGTCAAGGACTTTATTCTTCTTGGATCAACTAGCCACACTCACGAAAGCAGCAGTCAAGAAATCAAATGACATATTCCATTAGGCAAATCTGCTGCACAAGACTTTTTAAAGTGTTGAAGAGCAAAGATGTCAGCTTGAGGACTAAGGTACACCTGACCCAAACCATATTATTTTTAATAACCTCATATGCATGCAAAAGCTGGACAGTAAATAAGGAAGACCTTGTAAGAATCGCTGCTTTTGAGTTATGGTGTTGGAGGAGAATACTGAAAGTGCCATGGGCTGTCAAAAGGACCAATAGATCCATTTTGGAACAAGTGCAGAAAGAATGCTCCTTTGAGGCCAAGGTGGCCAAACTTCGCCTCTCATACTTGACATATTGTCAGGAGGGACCAGTTGCTGGGGAACGATATCATGTTTGGTAATGTGGCGGGTCAGAGAAAAAGAGAAAGACTCCTAATGAGATGGATTGGCCAAGTGGCAGCATTGATGGATTCAAGCATGGCAACAGTAGTGAGACTGGCCCAGGATTGAGCAGTGTTTCGTTCTGCTATTCCATAAGGTCAGTATGAGTAGGTACAAACTTGATGGCACCTAACAGCAACAAGAAAATATGAATGTGAACTATATATGTAAATGTTTGACAACAAACAAGGAAAACTGAAGAAGAACTGATGTATTTGAGTTATAGAATATTGAAAATACCATGGACTGCCAGAAGGAACAAATGTATATTGTAAAAAGTACAGCCAAAACACTCTTTAGAAGCTACGTAAACAAGATTTCGTCTCTGATACTTTGGGCATATTATCTAGAGAGACCAGCCCCTGGAGGACAAAATTGGAGGTTCAGTAACAAAGCAGAAGACTCCCAACAAGATGGATTTGCACAATGGCATCAGCAATGGGTTCAAAAAGGACCGGATAGAATTTTGGTCTGTTGTGTATAGGGTTGCTTTGAGTTGGACACAACTCAATGGCAACCTAACAACAACATTTACTTCTTAAAACCACTCTAACAGTTTAAATTACATTTTAATATATTACCTGTTCGTTCTGTTCCTGAAGAACTATCCTTTAAAGCTTTAATACAACCATTATGCACCAATTCTCCTAGGCGTCTGAGGTCTGTTTCTGACTTATCAACTAATTCAGCATCTCGAGCAATTGCATCTAATCTGTAATAAAATAATTCAATTTTCAGGTAAATATCAGATAAAATGTACCATTTAAGATAAACTAAGCTTCCCTCTATTACAAGTTCAAAATGTCACTGCACTATATGTCCTACAAGTTATACTTTACATAACTAACATGAAACACATAAAAACTAGAGAAACAATAAATCTATATAATCAAGGATAAAAAGTTTGTTATCACTGTCAAATAATTTGCTCCAAATTTGAATGTGATGTATCAATTCTGCAAGTTTTCATAACTGATCAATTCTTAGTATCAAAAAGTGGCTAAACTACATGATAATTAAAAAATGAAAAGGATGATTGAGATTCTTTAAGTGTTTATTATTACAATTTAGTAAAAAATGAATAAAGTTTAATATTTATATCATCTAACGCAATGTCAGCAATAAAGCAGAGACCACATAACACATTCTGTAATTCTGTGAGAATTAAGAAATGAATTTACCTTTCCAGAGGGCCACCAAATTTCTTGTAACTCTTGATAAACCTAACAGAAAACAATTGGGTGCTTTAAATGTGGGTTTCACTATCCACTAAAAACTATGCACTTTTATAATATGTAAGAAATAAAAAATATTTGTTGATAAAAATCTAATTCAAGGGATTGCTAACAAAAACCGATAAACTCTGCTAAAACAAACATGTTAAAAAAATTAAGGTATGTCAAATAATGTATGACTATTTTAACACCCAGCACATTACCATTAGAAACCAACATAAATAAAACAATAGAAGCTAAATTTATTTCAGAAATTACTTTATTATTTTCACAAGACAAAAAATAAATTAATTAAAAGTCCAAAGCTACCCACAGGAATTGTTGCCAGTATAATTACCAATCATATTATAAACCTTCTCACATTCCAAGTGTTGATCAAAGTTTACTGAATAACTTTAATTCAGATTTATGATATTATGTCAACAAGGGAAGATAAAAATGTTACTTAAGAACAAAGCTACTTAAGTGGTTGATGGATGAGGAAAAATATCCAGGAAAAGTAGAAGTTGAAATGCCTCTTCAACTAAAGACACAGTGTCCAGCAACCCAGGTGGTCATAAAGCACCCTTAACAAAAGCTAACAATGCCATTTAGTTTTCTGGTAGAAAGAATGAGGAAGAATTCTATCAGTCAAGTCTATGATTTAAAAGAAAAGAGTTACAATGGCTTCAAAGAAACATCAAACTCTTAAAACACAAAAATGGACAAGCTTTTCATAAATGCCATGTGAAATATTACATAAACAAAAGCACAGCCGGTATCCCAGTCCCCTTAAAAAATATGTATACACAAACAAATACATTTTGAAAAGATACTGTAATTTATCCTGCATGGTTGATCTTGCCCTAATTCCTACTTGGACATATCACAAACACTTTCAACATGCTTACTTTTAGTTTTAAGAACCAGGAAACTACGAAGTTAAATTATTCCCACATAAAAATATATGTGTTTGACATTCATAAAGCATGACTTTTTTTCCAGTACATGAAACCTAAAGTATCAAAATATTCCTTCATTATTCAAAAGGGCAATTTTTCTGATCCACACAATAAAAAGGGAGGAAAAAACAAACAAACCCCAACCAACCAAACAACAACAACAAAAAACAATTAGCAGTTTAAATACTGCAACAATAAAAAAAGAATATGAAAAGATCAGAAGTCAAATTTGTTTTGCTATTTTCCAGGGTTATAATACATAACCAAAAGCAGAATTTTCTAGTTTTTACTCAAATATCATACATTTGTCTTTTATAAAAACTTTACCTTGAACTTTTTATAGTGATAGGAAATATATATTTAAGTTCCACCTTGTAATAAAAGCAAGTTGAAGCACAAAATGGTCTTATGTCATCTTACCGCCTAATTTCAGCATCACTAAATCCTTTAATATTCTCTCGAGGGATAGTCCGTGGTCTTCCTCTTTTCTTCGGTCTTTTTCTTTCCGAGATTGAATCACTATCAGATCCAGAGTATCTCCTACTTCTACTGCGTCTCCCTTCACTCCCATTGAAACTAATCTGAAATTGGAAAACCAAAATTTTATCCATGGGTGAACTAATATAAGAGAAAAGGGAAATATTATGAAAACTGACAAAATAAGTATAATAAAATTATTGTCTATCAAAATAATATGGATTATCCAGTTCCTTTTTGAGAGAAATGTAAAAAAAAAAAAAGTTTTAATCGTGTAATAGACTATGATCCAAATTTTCTCACATGTCTAATTTCCTTAGGAAAAATGTTTATGTCTAAAAGTAACATTATATGTAGCAGAGTGGTCATTTTAAGGCTTTGGAGATATATTATCATATCACACTCTAAACCAGTAAACAATATATATTTTTAATCATATTATGTCAATTTGTTAAAAAGTAACTAGCAAAATTAATTTTACAATATTCGTTATGTTTAGGTCATTTGGTTAATTGCTTAGTAATATACTTTGTATTTTCATAAAGATATTGGTTATTTATTTTTCTAATATAGAGGAAGACTCAATAACAACCTGCAATATGCAGATGACACAAAAGTGAAAGTGAAGAGGACTAAAAACATTTACTGATAAAGATCGAAGAGCACAGCCAATGGTATGGATTACATCTCAGTGGCAAGAAAACAAAAATCCTCACCACTAGACCAATAAACAACGTTCTTATCAATGGAGAAAAGATTGAAGTTGTCAAGGACTTCATTCTTGCTGGATCAACTATCAACACTCAATGGAAGCAGCAGTCAAGAAATCAAACAACATATTGCATTAGGCAAATCTGCTGCACAAGATGTTTTGAAAGTGTTGAAAGGCAAAGATGTCAGCTTGAGGACTAAGGTGAACCTGACCCAAGCCATGGTATTTTCAATAACTTCATATGCATGTGAAAGCTGGACAGTAATAGGGAAGACCATAGAACAATTGATGCTTTTGAGTTATGGTGTTGGAGGAGACTATTGAAAGTGCCATGGACTGCCAAAAGAACCAATAGACCTGTTTTGGAAGAGGTGCAGCCAGGGTGCTCCTTGGAAACCAAGATGGCCAAACTTCGTACCTCATACTCGGACATATTATCAGGAGTGACCAGTCGCTGGAGGATGATATCATGTTTGGAAAGATGGATGGGGGGGCAGAGAAAGAGAGGGAGACCGGCAATGAGATGGACTGGCCAAGTGGCAGCATCGATGGTGTGGCAACAGTAGTGAGGTTGGCCCAGGACTGGGCAGTGTTTCGTTCTGCCAGTACACAAGGTGGCTATGAGTAGGTACCGACTTGATGGCACTTAACACCACCACCAACAACAAAGCAGTTTATTACATGGCATGCATAAAAAAAGATGAAAGTATCCTAGGCATTGTTGTTGTTAGGTGCCATTGAGTGGTACCAACTAATAGCTACTCTATGCATAACAGAATGAAACACTGCCCATGGCACTTTCAATATTCTCGTCCAATACAATAACTCAAAAGCATCAATTCTTCTATGGTCTTCCTTATTCTCTGTCCAGCTTTCACACATGCATATGAGGTTACTGAAAATATCATGGCTTGGGTGAGACGCACCTTAGTCCTCAAGCTGACATCTTTGCTCTTCAACACTTTCAAAAGGTCTTGTGCAGCAGATTTCCCTAATGTAATACACCATTTGATTTCTTTACTGCTACTTCCATGAGTGATCTCCAACCCCATTTCTATCATCAAGGCCGTATTTTCCAAATACTGATCTGTCCTTTTTGTTCCCAACCTTTGCATTCCAATCACCAGTAATGATCACAACATCTTGATTACATGTTTGATCAATTTCAGATTGAAGAAGTTGGTAGAATTCTTCTATTTCTAAAGCCTCACTGGCTTTAGTGGTTGGTGCATAAATTTGATTAAGAGTGGTATTAACTGGTCTTCCCTGTTGTTGTTGTTGTTAAGTGACATCGATTTTGTTCTGACCTAGCAACCCTGTATATGGTTTCCAAGGAGCAGTTAGTGAGCTTGAACCACCAACCTTGCAGTTCAAGTGGCACTGCAGTCTGGTGCTCCAACCCACAGCGCCACATTACTCTTCCCTGTAAATCGATGGATATTACCCTACCACAGACGGTGTTGTACCTTATGACAAATCTGGATATGTTCTTTTTGACAATGACTGCAACACCATTCCTCTTTGTCATTCCCGCATAGTAAACCATGTGGTTGTCACATTCAAATGGTAAATACCAGTCCATTTCATTTGTGACAATTCCAATTTTCCTAGATTTACACTTTTTACATTCCATGTTCTGATTATTAATGGATGTTTACAGCTGTTTCTCTTCATTTTGAGTTGTGCCTCATCAGCAAATGAACGACCCGCAGGCTTTCCTCCCATGGGCTTTCCTCCATTCGTGTTATCACCATCAATTCTACTTTGAGGAGACAGCTCTCCCAATCACATTTTGAGTGCCTTCCAACCTGAGGGGGCTCATTATCTGGCAGTATATCTGACAGTGTTTTTCTGCTACTCATAAGGTTTTCAGTGACTAAATATTTAGAAGTAGTTCGTCACTCCTTCTTCCTAGTCTATCTTTGTCTGGAAGCTCATCTGAAACCTGTCCACCATTGGTGTCCCTGCTGGTATTTCAAAATACCTGTGGTATAACTTTCAGAATCATAGCAACTCACAAGCCAACACAGACAAAACTGACTGACAAGTGGTGGTCCTAGGCGTTAGGATGAATGCAACAACATTCCTTTTTAATTTGTGCTTCCCAGCATAATAAACCATGCGGTTGTTAGATTTAAAATTATCATTACCAGTCTAATTCAGCTCACTAATGCCTAGGATTATAAACCATGTGGTTGTAAGATTTGAAATGACCAATACCAGTCTATTTCAGCTCACTAATCCTAGGAGTTAGGGAGCTGAAATACACTGGTATTGGTCATTTCAAATCTGATCACCACATGGTTAATTATGCTGGGAAGCACAAATTGAAACAGAATGCTGTTGCATTCATCATTAAAATAACATTTCAAGATCTACCTTGGAGTACAATGTGTCCGTGCTAAATGATATCCATACGCTTACAAGGAATATCAATACATCTATTATTCAAATGTAATGCACCAACCACTAAAGCCAGTGATAATAAAATTGATAAATTCTACCAACTTCATCCTTTTGAAATTGATAAACATGTAATCAAAATGTGCTGATAATTACTAGTGATGGGAATGCAAAGATGGGAAAAAAAGAGGAAGAATCAGTTATTGGAAAACATGGTCTTGGTGATAAAAACAATGCTGGGGATCCTATGACAAATTTGACAAGACCAATGACTTGTTCATTTTAATTATCTTTTTTCAACAACATAAATGATGGCTATAGACATGGACCTCATCAGATGGAATATACAGAAATCAAACTGACTTACATCTGTGGAAAGGCTTCATATATCATCAATCAAAACAATGCAAGGCAGACTAAAGAAAGCAGAACAATGCAGGGCAGACTATGGAATTGCTTATATGCAAGTTCAGGCTGAAGCTGAAGAAAATTAAAACAAGTCCAGAAGAATTAAAATATGACCTTCAATATATCCCACCAGAACTTAGAGGTCATCTCAATAACAGATTTGATACATTAGACACTAAGACTTAAGACCATAATTGGAAGATGACATCAAGAATATCATACAGGAAAGAAAGCAAAAGTTCATTAAGACAATAAAGAAGAAAAATATCAAAATGGATGTCAGATGAGACTCTGAAATGTGCTCTACAGTGCAGTAGTGCTAAAATAAATGGAATAAATGTGGAGGTAAAAGAGCCGAACAGAGAATTTCAAAGAGCAGTTTGAGAAGACAAAGTGAAATATTATAATGAAATATGCAAAGATCTGGAGTTAGAGAAACAAAGGGAAGAATATATTCAGCATTTCTCAAGCTAAGGGAACTGAAGAAAAAACCATGCCTCAAAACTTGCAAAACTGTGAATAATGCAGAAAACATCAAAAGAAGATGGAATGAATACAAAGATCACTGTACTAAAAAGAAATGGTTAATGTTCTACAATTTCAAGAGGTAGCAGATGATCAAGAGCCAACGGTACTACAAATTGAAATCTTTCAACAAACTGATGCAGCAGTGGAGGCACTGACTCATCTATACCAAGAAATTTGGAAGACAGCTAACTGGCAAACTGACTGGGAGAGATCTACATTTGTGCACATTACAAAGAAATATGACTCAATGGAATATGGAAATCATCGGACAGTATCATTAATCTTGCACACAAGTAAAATGTTGCTAAAAATAATTCATTAACAGCTGCAAAGGACAAAGGGAACTACCAAAGGTTCAAGCTGGAATCAAACAAATATGTGGAACAAGGTCTATCATTGTTGACGTCTGAGGGATCATGGCTGAAAGCAGAGAATACCAGAAGATGCTGACCTGTACTTTACTAAGTACTCCAAGGCTTTCAATTGTGTGGATCATGACAAGCTATGGAAAACATTGTGAAGACTGAGTATTCAGGAACACGTAATTGTGCTCATAAGGAACCTGTACATAGACCAAGAGGCAGTTGTTTGAACATTAACAAGGGAACACTGAGTGCTTAAAAATTAGGAAAGGTGTGTGCCAGGGTTGTATACATTGAGTATAGTTACTCAATGTACATGGTGAGTACATAATCAGAGAAGCTGGATTATATGAATCAGAGAAGCTGGATTAGATGGCATCATAATTGGAAGAAGACTCATTTAACATCTGCAATATTCAGATGATATCACCTTGCTTACAGAAAAGTGAAAAGGACTTAAAATACTTACTGATGAAGATTAAAGTCCACAGCATGGCTTTCATGTCAATGTAAAGAAAACAAAAATCCTTACTACTGGGCCAATAAACAGCATCCATATAAACGGAGAAAAGACTGAAGTTGTCAAAGACTTCATTTTGCTTGGATTAACCATCAACATTCATGGAAGCAGCAGTCAAGAAATTAAATGATGCCTTACATTAGGCAAATATGCTGCACAAAACCCTTTTAAAGCCTTAAAAAAATATGTCACTTTAAGGACTAAGTTGTGCCTGACTTTATGCATGGTATTTTCAATAGCCTCAAATGCATGTGAAACTTGGACAGTGAATAAGGAAAATAGTAGAAGAATTGATGCATTTGAGTTATGGTGTATGGTGTTGGACGAGAATATTAAAAGTACCATGGACCGTCAAAAGAACAGATAAATCTGTGATGAAAGAAGTACAGCTAGAATGCTCCTTAGAAGCCAGGATGGCAAGACTTTATCTCTCATACTTCAGACCAGTTCCTTCAGGATGGACAATTTCCTAGAGAAGGGCATCATGCTTGGTAAAAGCAAAATCAGCAAAAAAGTAATACCAAAAAAAAAAAAAAAACAAAAACTAATACCCTCAAATGAGATGGATTGGCACAGTGGCAACGCAGCAATGGGCTCAAATACAGCAATGACTGTGGACTCAAATACAGCAATGATTGTGAGGTTGGCACAGGACTGGATAGTGTGTCTTTTGTGTTGTACATAGGGTTACTATGAGTCAGTACTAACACAATGGCACCTAACAATTTTGGGGTAGACAGACTGTTCCAGTTAATTTTTTTCCTGTTGTCCTTCTAAATATAAACTTACTAGTATTCTAAATAAGGCTGATCAAATATTTAAAATAACTAAAATATCATTTAAAACCTACATAAAACCCTACTAGTAACGTTCATTAATTCTTTAATGGATACATCAAAAACTATTTTCTCTAAGTCTTGAGTGTTACCGAGGTTCAGTATACCCCACTTTGCAAGAAAGTAATTATCCCTATGGTATCTAGTTCTTGCTGTTTCTAATCTTTTTCCATGGTTTCTCAAGGTCTAAATACCGCTTTGCTTCCCATATACAGTAAAAGGAAACCATTTTGTGAATTATAGAAATAAATACCAAAAGAACAGCATATAGTCACTGTTACGCCAATACCATACACTTTGGTCTGGGATGTGAAAGGCAATTGGTAGTAGACCAAACTCACCTTAACCGTAAGAAAAAGCTTTAAAACTTTGCTAAGTCATAACTTTTCTGAAATGCCTGAGCATTGTGAACATAAGGCAACCAAATAGTTTAAAATACAGCCTGCATTAAAAGATGGGACTTCAACAATGGCTAACTTGTGAAGAGCACAAGTGGTCGCTCGCTAAGTGACACACAGCAAGAATTCAGCTAAAATGTACTAAAGGCTAAGTGCGACTAATAGGAGTATGGTGGTGGTGGTGGTGATGTGCTGTGGAGTCGGTTTCGACTCACAGCGACCCTGTGCAGGGTTTCCGAGGCTGTACATCTTTACGGGAGCAGAACGCCTCATCTTTCTCCCGTGAACAGCTGGTAGTTTCGAACTGCTGACCCTGAAGGTTCACAGCCCAATTCGTAACCACTAAGCTACCAGAGCTCAGAAACAGGGGGATCTGTGACCCAGAAACTATGGCATTGAAATAAGAAGCCTACTGCACTGATGATACATGTTAAAAACAAGGCTCTAGGAACTGATGGAATTTTAATTGATTTGTTTCAATTTCCATATGTAAAACTGGAAATGCATATGTGATTATGAAAAGAAATTTGTTGCTTGGGCAAAGAACTGGAAGAGATCCATATTTGTGCCAATTCTAAACAAAGATGATACAACATAACACAGAAATTATTCAACAATACCATTAATATTATACACAAGTAAAATTCTGCTGAAGGTAATTTGAGGAAGGTTGCAGCAGTACATTGATTGTACTGCCATAAATTCTAATCAGTTTCAGAAAGGATATGAAAAAAAAAAAAATCAAGACTCCTGCCAAATGGATATTTACCTAAAATCTGAAAGTACCAGCAAGATGTTTACTGTATTTCGCAAAACCATTCAACTATGTGGATCTTAACAAATTATAGATAACAATGCAGAGAATCAGAACTGCAGAATACTTAATTGTGCCCACATAAAACTTGTAACCCAAACGTAGTTATTTAAAAAGAACAAGTGGATACTGCAATGGAAAGGTGTTCATCAAAGGTTACATACTTTTACCACACTTACCCAATCTTTATGCTGAGCAAACAATTTAAGAAGCTCGAGTATATGAAAAAGAACATGCATAAGAATCGGAAGAAAGTTCATTAACAATCTGGTATATGCAGATGACACAACTGTGCTTGCTGAATGCAAAGAGGACTTAAACCAATAGCACTGTAAAGACTACATATGTTTGCCCCAAGTCATGGTACAGTCAATCACCTTATATGTATGTGAAAGAGAGACAATGAATAAGAAAATCTGATGAAGGATGCCTTTGAATTATGGTATTGGTGAATAATACCGAATATACCACGGACTACAAGAATGAACACATCAATCTTGGAAGAAAGAAGTACAGCTAGAATGCTTCTTAGAGTTGCGGATGGTGAGACTACTTTATCATAGGGAACAGTCGTTATCATGCTTGGTAATGCAGAGGGTCAGTGAAAGAGGAAGACTTCTCAGTAAAATGGAATGACACAGTAGTTGTAACAATGAGCTCAAACATGGCAATGACTGAACATGGTACAGGACCAAGCATTGTTTTCTTCTCTTGTACAGAGGGTAACTATGAGTCAAAACCAACCTGGCAACATTTAACAATAATAACAAACTATTTCCTAAGACAGAAGAGGAAAAATTTCCCAAGTGACTTTGAAATCTAACAAAAACACTGGAAAAAAATTATAGACACATATTTCTAAGGAACCAAAAAAATCATTCTAGAGGTAAATACACTACAGAACATATTTTTAGTTTATAAAGTTACCTGCTTTGCACAATTTCTCATTCTTGGGAGCATATAAATTTCCTCAAGTTCTTTTTGCCTTTCTTCCTCTTCTAATCTTCTTCTCTGATCTTCAGGGATGATTTCCTCCCAATTCTTTGAATTTCTTTCAGGTTCCAACTCGATATCATCCTCATCCATATTTGAAAAGTTGGCAACCTGATGAATTCGAGAAATTTTAACACAAGTATTAAAATTATAATTAAATTATATATTTGGGAAAAAAATTAAAATATCCTGAGGATAGTGAACATACTAAAGTATCTAGGTCCATTTCTACAGCAAACTAAAGTAGATGAAATTAAATAGTTTTAGAATCCTTTGTCAGAATGATTATTCTTTATTGCTCATCAAAATTATTACTAAAACGAACCAGAAGAAGTTACCACAACAAGAATAGCAAAAGAAGCAAAACAATGAGGGTACATCAAAAACTTTGTGGAAAACTTCCATTATCTTTTAATTTTATTTTCCCATGAACTTCTGGATTCTTATTTTATATACACAATTGTTAAGTGCTGTCTAGTCAGTTCCAACTCATAGCAAGCAATACTGTATAGGATTTCCAAGGCTGTAAAGCAGAATGTCTCATCTTTTCCCCTCAGAGTGGCTGGTGGGCTCCAAATTCCAACTTTTGGTCCACAGTCCAGTTCTTAACCTACAAGTCACCATGCTCCTATAAAGACTATTAACAAGTATGTACATCTCTGCAAGAATTAAAAATCCAACAACTACTAAGCATTTTATGGCAATCCAGATTCCTACACTAATAATCATAAAATCAGAACCAAAGAAGCTACTGACAAAGCTGTTTTACATTATGACTTAGGTTCTCTATATTGTAGATTCCTATTCTTCTAAAAAAAGAAAAATTAACAGTACAAGACTGGGCAGCACAAATGATTTGAGCTCTACTGCTAACCTAAAGATTAGTGGTTTGAACCTAACCAGTGGAAGCATTCCATTGGGTCCCACCTCTTTGGAAGGGGCACAAATATGGATCTCTTTCAATCAGTTGGCCAGGTAGCAATTTTCAAAATATCTTCTTGGTGAGCTCCTCCAATGCTGTACCAGCTTGTTGGAAGATTTCAATTTGTATTCCATCAATTCCCGGAGGCTTGGGATTTCTTCCTTCAGTACCACTGGTTACTATTATATGCTACCTCTTGAAATGACTGAACATCAATCATTTCTTTTTGGTGAGTAACTGTTTTTTTTTTTTTTCTTTCATCTTCTTTTGATACTTCTGCATCATTCAGTATTTTGTCCACAGAATCCTTCAATATTGCATGTTGAGGCTTGAATTTGTTCTTCAGTTCTTTAGGCTTAAGAAATGCTAAGTGTGTTTTTCCCTGTTGGTATTCTAATTTCAGGTCTTTTCACATTTCCTTAGAATCCTTGACTTTGCCTTTTCAAGATGGCCTTTGAAATTTTTGCTCATCTCTTTTACGTTCTCATTTCTTCCATTAGCTTTAGCTTCTCTATGCTCAAGAGTAAGTTTCAGTGTCTCTTCTGACATTCATTTAAGACTTCTTTCTTTCCTGTCTTTTTAATGACTTTCTCTTTTCCTGTATGATGTTCTTGATGTCATTCTACAAATCTTCTAGTCTTCAGTCATTAATGTTTAATGCATTAAATCTGTTCTTGAAATGATCTCTAAATTCAGGTGTGATATATTCAAGGTAATATTTTAGCTCTCATGGACTTGTTTTCAGTTTCTTCATCTTCAGCCTGCTATTGTTGTTAAGTGCCATTGAGTCAGTTCTGATTCACTCTGAACTTACGTATGAGTTATTGATGGTCTGGTTCCACAGTCTGCCCCTGGTTTTATTTTGACTGATGATATGGAGCTTTTCTATAGTCTCTTTCCACAGATGTAATCACTTTGATTCCTGTGTATCCCATCTGGTGAGGTTCATGTGTGTAAGTTGCCTTTTATATTGTAGAAAACAGGTATTTGCAATGAATTAAGTCACTGGTTGTGCAAAATTCTATCATGTGATCATCATCATTTCTGTCACTAAAATAATATTTTCCAACTATTGATTCTTCTTCCTTGCTTCCAACCTTTGCATTCCAGTTACTAGTATTCATGCATCTTGATTGCATTTTGATCAATTTCAGACTGAAGAAATCAGTAGAATTCTTTAATTTCATCATCACTGGTTTTAGTGGTTTGAGCTTAAATTTGAATAACAATAGTATTAACTAGTCTTCCTTGTAGGCATACAGATATTATCCTATCAGAGTCAGCATTGTTCTTTTTGACTATGAATATAATACCATTCAATTTGTTGTTCCCAGCATAGTAAACCATATGATTGTCAGATTCAAAAGGACCAATACCAGTCCTCTACAGTTCACTAATGTCTAGGATATCGATCTTTTTATGCTCCATTTCATTTTTAACAACTTCCAATTTTCATAGATTCATATGTCATATATTCCATGCTCCAATTATTAATGGATGTTTGCAGCTATTTCTCCTAATTTTGAGTTGTGTCCCCCATCAGCAAATGAAAGTCCCGAAAGCTTTACTCCATCCACATCATTACAGTCAACTCTTACTTTGAGAAGGCACTTTTCCCTACTCTTTCAACATAAGGCACTCATATTCTACCACTGTGTCTGAGAATGTTCTGCTGCTACTTATAAAATTTTCAGTGACTGACCATTCATTCAGAAGTAGTCTGCCTCTCCTTATTCCTAGTCTGTCTTAGTCTGAAAGCTGCTCTGAATCTTATCCACCATGGGTGACCCTGCTGGTATTTCAAATACCAGTGACATCCCTTCTAACATCACAGCAACATGCTAAGTCGTCACAGTACAACAAACTGGCAAATGATTCCTAAAAGCAAATCCGAGATATCACATAATTACATCCATAAATACTTAAGTATATATCTCTAATACGTTGTTGTTGTTGTTATATGCCGTGGCGTCGGTTCCAACTCATAGCGACCCTGTACAGGGTTTCCGAGGCTGTAAATCTTTACAGGAGCAGAAAGCCTCATCTTTCCCCCGCGGAACAGCTGGTAGTTTCGAACTGCTGACCTTGCGGTTCACAGCCGATTCGTAACCACTATGCTACCAGAGCTCCTTAAGTCCTTTGACATTAAACGTATTTTCAGTTGATCAGTGATCTCTGAACTGTGGCCAGCGAACCTTAGAATTCCAGCAAAAATTTCTAGTATACTTGTTTCACTCTTTCCCTGACTATGCATTGAAGGGCCTTCAAAAAGTTCATGACAAAAAAATAAAATTAAAAGATAATGAAAGTTTTCCACCAACTTTTTGAAACACCCTGCTATTTCTCTCCTATGGATACCCTTTCCCCAAAAGAAGCCCAAATCAATTTTAATTAAGTTTGTAAGTGGTGGTGATGGTGTGCCACCTAGTCAGTTCCGACTCACAGCAACCCTATGCAGCATTTCCGAGACTGTAAATCTGTACGGGAGCAGAACGCCTAATCTTTCTCCCATGGAACTGCTGGTAGTTTCAAACTGCTGACCTTGCGGTTCGCAACCTGACTGTAACCACTACGCTGCCAGAGCGCCTTAAGTTTGTAAGTAGGAAAGTTAAACCAAATCCCTGGAAAAAAAGTTAATATTTTCTAGTTAATTGCAAAATTCTGAAGGCTATGTATAACCATCATTTATGATGGAAACTGTGGTATCTAATAAAATTCTTTTGGGGTAGAGGAGGAAAAAAAGAAAAGGCCTGGTGATTTGGTTTAGTTAAGATTACTGTCAAGAAATGCTGGGGATGGGGAGCACAGTTCTACTGTTTAATTTACGGGAATGGTATGAGTCACAATCAACTCCATGGCAATTTCATGATATTAACTTATAATACAGGGAAAGAGTTATTTTGGTGAAATCCAGAGTCAGTGACAGTTCCAGAAAATAAAATCTGTAATGGTCTTCTAATCTACCTCCCTGTTTCAATTCTTGCCCTTCTTGTGACTCTACACAGTAGCCACAGTGATCTAATAAAATAAGAAAAGTTTTTATTCATTGTTGTATCTCTGTGTGAGGTGCATTGTTAGGGTTCCATAAATATCTGTTCAATAAACAAATGGCATGAATTGTTCTTAAATTTTTCAATTTATTGGAAATGACTAGGATATAGAAGAACTGGCTTCTTTAAACTAAATAAATGACATTTAACTTGAACTACTGCTTCAGTACTCCTAGCAACAACCCTTTAGCAATTACAATACCAGGGACATTTACAACTAGGGGTAATGTAGTGGTTACGAATTGGGCTGCTAACCTCAAGGTCAGCAGTTCAAAACTACCAGCTTTTCTGTAGAAGAAAAGAGGAGGTTTTCTGCTCCTGTAAAGATTTGCAGCCTGAGAAACCCTGTGCAGGGTCACTTTGAGTCGGAACCGACTCCATGGTACTTAACAACAACAACATCTAGGATTTAATTGTGCTTGATTTGACTGATGTATTTAAATTGTATTAGCTGTGACACTGCTTAATGTAAAATCTACTTCAATAAATATATGTAGCCTTTAATAAATGAAAATCTAAATCTGAGATCACATGCATTTATTTTTTTACCTAAGATATTTAAGGACATGCCACTGGTCAAATACTGTACTCGATGCTAATTAGGAAAAAACAGGCCCCAACTCCTCACAAAATGTAACTGCTCTTAAGTAATTTTGTTCCTTCCAAATCAGGATTTGTCAGAGTAAGGAAAAGATTTTTGTACACAATAGCAAAATTTATGACAAAAATGTTTTAAGAAGCACATTTTGTTTAAAAATTATCCTGCTAAGTATGCTTTAAAAGGGAAAGACTGATTAAACTATTTTTGAAATCCACAGATTTGTTTTGTTTTTTTAATTACCTTGAATTGGGAAAGTAATTCATCTCCTACGGTTAAGGGGCCTGGTTCATTTTCATGAGTTTCAGCTCTCTTCAATATTTCATCTATATCCATTTCCTGAAATCAGAAAGAAATCTCACTTTCAATACAGACTCTTTTGTTCCTACCAAACAGATGGCACACATTCCTAGACAATTTTTTCTTACCTGAGGCTCTTGTTCTTCTCCTTCAGGTTCTTTAAAAAGTTCTTCAGCACCAAACTTCAAAATGGCTGATAACTCTTCTTTATTAAAAGGAGTAGAACTAAAAATAGGGAAAAAAAGATAACTTAGCATTAAGTTAAAATATAAAACTTACATAGAACTTTTGTCAATTACTGATATACTTCTCCTTTATAACTGTTAACCGAGAGAGGTATTATACTACTTATTTTAAAACTAAGGAACTTGAAACCTAAAATTTAAAGGGATTTTTGCCCAGGTACTGACTATACATGCTTTTTTATTAGAAATCAGTCCATGCACTAGAAAAGTTTTTTAAATTACAATGAATACGCACTTTAATAATGTGTGTACAGCTGTATTTCATAAAAATGAGATAGTATTAACTCTAATATGACACTTGTAAAGAAAATTAGCTACCTTGAAGGGGCAGCACCTGTGTGTAGTACTGTCTTCCCAGTTGTGTCCATTCTTTGTATCACAAGGTGATCTAAAACCATCTTCTTTTTTGCTCTCTCAAGAATATCCTCTTCAACTGATCCTTTTGTAACTAGACGATATATATTCACCTGTGAAAGAATGTAAGCATGATGAAATACAAATAGTTAAAAAACGACTTTTTTCCTTGAACCTGAATATCTTTAATTTTCAAACACTGATAAATAAACTAATGTGTGCTCTTTTAATATTTTACTAGTCCAAAGCAAAATTAGAACTGAAAAAGTATAGTAGTAATATTTAAAGCTAGGATTGCAGTGATTCCATAAGTATTATACTACAAACCACAAAGTTAGTGGTTCGATCCCACCAGGCACTCCATGGGGCAAAGATTAGGCTATTTGCTCTCAAAAAGATTTTAAAAGCCTTTGAAATCCTATATATGGCTGTTATGAGTTGGAATCAACTCGATGACACTTATTTAAAAACAATATTTTTTAAATTTAAGACTTACTTAAAACACCCCCCCCCCCAACCAAAAGAGCTGCTTCTGTACAATCAAAACATTTCATGGAATTTGGCTTCTTGGTTAACAGTAGCGGTATCACGGGATATTCCAGTTAGTTGGCAAAAGTGATTGAAAGCGTCTTCAATTTTCATCACTCTTCATTCCGCCACACATGGAGAGACCAACAGTTGCACTTTAGAAAACTGCTTATAAGCTTTTTGGGATTAATCATCAAAGTAGGAAGCAGAACATAGCCTTTGTGGACTATGTTATGCCAATTGACCATGAAGTCTCTTGACACTATGATCCTGATCCTGAACCCCCAGGCCTGGAAGTGTAGTAGTTACAAGTCAGGATGCTAACCTCAAGGTCAGCAGTTCAAAACTACCAGCCAGCCGTTCCACAGGAGAAAGATGAGGCTTTCTGTTCCCATAAAGATTTGCAGCCTCGGAAACTCTATGCAGGGTCGTTATGAATAGGAACCGACTCCATGGTATACCACCAGCACCACCATCACTTTACCAAGGATAATGCCTTCCCCTCTAAGATCTGTTCCCTCCTGATAATATAGTACGATATAAAATTTGATGCCAACCTTGCTTTTAAAGAGCATTCTGGCTGTACTTTTTCCAATACAGATTAACTGTTCTTCTGGCAGTTCATGGCACTTGCTTTCTTGACTGTTGCTTCAATTAGTATTGATTGTGGATCCAAGCAAGAAATAGTCTTTGACAACTTCACTCATTTCTCCATTGACGATGATGTTTATTTACTGGTCCAACTCTGAGAATTTTTCTTTTCTCTACATTCAGGTGCAATCCAAACCGAAGGCTGTGGTCTTTGATCTTAGTAAATATTTTAAGTTCTCTTCGCTTTTAAGTTGTATCATCTCCACAGGGTGTTAATGACGCTTCTTCCAATCCTGATACCATACTCTTCTTCATATAATCCAACTTCTTGGATTACTTTTTCAGCATATAGAATGAATAAGTATGGTGAATGAGCAAAACTCTGGCACACACCTTTCCTAAATTTTAAAACAATTCAGAATCCCCTTCTTTTCAAACAACTGCCTCTTGGTCTATGCCCATTCTTCACATTGTTATCCATAGTTTGTTATGATCCACACAGTTATGTCTTTATAGTTGATAAAGCAAAGGTAATCAATCATCTTTCTGTGGCAGCATCAATGGGCTCATGCGTGGCAATGATAGTGAGGTTGGCCCAGGATCGGGCAGTGTTTTGTTGTACTGTGCATAAGGTTGCTATGGGTCGGTAAAACTCGATGGCACCTAACAACAGCAGCATCCATGAGTATTGTCTGATGATTTCCACATTCCGTGGGGTCACCAACCTCTCTTTGGAAAGGGCACAAATATGGTTATTTCATTAATTGGCCAGATAGTAGCCTTCCAAATTTCTTGACACAGATGAGTGAGTGCCTCCTGTGCCACCTCACTTTCTTGAAAGATTTCAATTTTTATTCCATCAATTCCTGGTGCCTTGTTCTTTGCCAATTCCGTCAATGCATCTTGGACTTCTTCCTTATCATTGGCTCTTGATCATATTTTACCTCTTCGAACATTAACCATTTCCTTTTGGTACAGTGACTCTGTGTATTCCTTCCACCTTCTCTTTTTTTTTTTAATGTTAAAAGAAAATTTCATTTATTCATAAAGATTTCCTCTGTCTTAAATGAAACCTCGTAAATACAAACCATAGGGGAAATTTTCTTCACTGAGGGCATCAAACACAGAAGCATTCAGAGTAAATGTACTCCAAAAAGTGGGTACATCCAGAGATTACTGAATAATCCCTCACACCTGTGCAAGATGGGCAGGCTAAGGCAGTGGGGAGTAGAGTGCTTAGTAGATGATGTAGAAAACACTAGCTCACTTTGATTCCATCCCCTCTATTACTTTTTTTTTTAATTAAATGTTTTTATTTTGCATTGAGTGAAAGTTTACAGGGCACATCATCAGCTTCACATTCAA
>NW_006408853.1:1566572-1605964 GCF_000296735.1 Chrysochloris asiatica
ATTCCAATCATGACTCAGTCCCTGTATCTCAGAGCCCTGCCGTTCCAAGGTTGTGTATGTATATATCTTACCTTATCTCTGTTCCCTTCGGCCCTTTCACTTATGCCAATTATTCCCCCAGCTGCCCCGTTTTTCCCATTCCCTCTCCCTCCCTGTATATTGCCCCTCTCCCTCACCCCCCGTCTCTCCTGTGCCCAGCCCCTCCTTCCACCTTCTCTTGATGCTTTCTGCATCATTCAATAATTTGCCAAGAGAATCCTTCAAGGATGAATATCGAGGCTTGAAGTTTTTCTTCAGTTCCCCCAGCTTGAGAAATGCTGTGCATGTTCTTCCCCTTTGGTTTTCTGACTCCAGATCTTTGCACATTTCATTATAATATTTGACTTTGTCTTCTCGAGCTGACCTTCGAAATTTTCAGTTCAACTCTTGCGCCTCATTTTTTCCATTTGCTTTAGCATCTCTACGCTGAAGAGAAAATTTCAGTGTCTCTTCTGACACCCATTTTGATCTTTTCCTTCTTTCTTGTCTTCTTGCATTCTTCTTGTATGATGTTCTTGATGTCATCCCACAACTCTTCTTGTCTTCGGTCTTTAGTGTTTAATGTATCAAATCAGTTCTTCTGATAATCTCTTAATTCAGGTGGGATATATTCAAGGTTATATTTTGGCTCTTGTGGACTTGTTTTTATTTTCTTCAGTTTTAGTTTGAATTTGCATATGAGCAATTGAGGGTCTGTTCCACAATCTGCCCCTGGCCTTTTCACTGATTTGATATGGAGCTTTTGTATCGTCTTTTTCTGCAGATGTAGTCAATTTGATTTCTGTGTATTCCATCTGGTGAGGTCCATGTGTACAACCATCTCTTATGTTGTCTAAAGAAGGTATTTCTAACATAATTGATTTTGCAGAATTCCATCATGTGATTGCCAGCATCATTTCTATCAAACCAAGGCCATATTTTCCAACTAGGCATTAAGGAAGATTAAATAGACAGGTATTGGGCATTTTGAATAGGATACTCATGTATTTTATTATACCAGGAACAATATATTGAAGAGGAATTACATTACATACATCATTAAAAAGCATTTCTTGATCTATCATGCAGTACAAGCTGTCTGTGATAAGGTAATATACATACACCTACAAAGAAGATCAGTTAATGCCACTATTATTAAAATATACACAACAACCACTGAAGCCAATGATGATGAAACTGAAGATTTCTACCAACTTTAGTGCAAAACTGATCAACCACTTAAAAAGAAGTGTTGACAATTGGTGATTGCCAACTTGTAACTGGAACGTGAAAACTGGAAAAAGTAAAGATTAGTAGTTTGAAATTATGGCCTTAGTAACAGAAATGGAGATTGCATAATAGAATTTTACAAGACTAATAACTTATTCATTGCAAATACCTTTTTCCAACAACATAAACAGTGACTATACATGTGGACCATACCAGATGGAGAATCTCAAAATCATCAGTCAAAACAAGGAAAAAAGGGTTGATGGTGGAACAGACCATCAACTACTTATATGCAAATTCAGGCTGAAGCTAAGGAAAATTAAAGCAAGGAAATACTGATTTTAAATCAGAAAAGGTGTGTGTCAGGATTGTATTCTTTCACCATACTTATTCAATCTGTATGCTAGGCAAATAACACAAGAAGCTGGATTAAAACTGAAGGAAAACGTATTAGCAATCTGTGCTATGCAGATGACACAAACTTGCTTGCAGAAAGTGAAGATGATTTTGTGGATTGCCAGAAGGACAAACAAATCTGTACTGGAAGTATCACAACCAAGTTTCTTAGAAAAAAGGAGATGATCATCAAAAAAGTGGTAGATTCCAGCTCAAACATAACAATTGTGAGGATAGTGCTAAACTGGGCATGTTTCATTCTGCTGTGCAAAATGTCACTATTAATCGGAACTGACTCAAGGGCATCTAATAACAACTGTAGCATATGACAGCCAACTCAGTAGAGACAAAGTGTATGTCTAAACATGTTTTTGAATTTTAATGTATGCAGTATCTGTTCAGTGTAAGTAATCACTATTCCCATTCCCATGTCACAACACAGGGACATTCTGAATCTTCACACATACATTATATCCAGCTCACTTGTGAGAATATCTTACTTCCTCCTCACACTCTCTTCTTCTTCACCAGTGTTCAATTTATCTTGGGATATTATCCCTACTTCAGCGCAAGGTATTTTTCTTTTTTATACAAAGAACTGCTATTATTTAACCTAATTATTTTTATTCTCTTATTCACATACTCTTACGATTTCTCACTCAAATCTAGTTATTCTTTAAACTATAGTATAACCAGACATGCTATTCAAAATTACATTTCATTTTCCACAGTTTAAACTGTTGTATAAGGCTTTTGTGTAGTTTTCTACGTATATGGATAAAATATATACCAACATGGAGCAATGGCTAGTCAAAAGTCCTTTCAAGAGTTAAATAAGCAAATGAAGACATTTCAAAGTTTTACTGATATTGAATGAAAGGCATTACATGCTATAATAGTCAACTAAATATATGATCAAAAGACGTGTGTAATCCTACTTGGACTTAATTATTTTACTTCTGTCACAACTCCCAACATGATTTTGGCAAACTGAGTCCCTCAGTATTTTATTAGATTGTGTTCCAACAATTCTCATAGACGGTTAAACCAAATAACTTCCAAATATTAATTATAAAAACCATTCTAAAAGCAAATTAAGAGAAATTGAAAATACCTGTTTCTTCTGTCCAATTCGATGAGCTCTAGCCTGTGCCTGTAGATCATTTTGTGGATTCCAATCAGAATCAAATATAACAACAGTGTCAGCAGAGGCTAAATTAATCCCTAAGCCTCCAGCTCTTGTGGAAAGCAAAAAGCAGAAATCCTGTAGGGAATTCCAAATGGGCAAGACCTTTAAATTCTTCTAAACTGTGATTATGAATAAAAATGAAAATAATTATTAAACAGTTTTTCTGAATCTTAAAGTAAGTTACAGGTATGCCCCTTTGGCTGCTTAAATGATTGTATATTCCTGAGTGTTTTGGTGCACATCGCCCCCCCAAAAAAAAGAGGGAATAGAAGCAAATACTATTGAATGATTAAACATGTAGGGAATTGCAATCATTGCAACAATACAAATACGATAGGATGAGTATAAAACTGATGTTCCCCATGTAAACTATCACTCAATTCGCAATCCTTGTTTTTTTATTTTTAAGTTACAGATAAAACCAAAAGGTAGTTCAAAAGGTAGTTCAAAAGGTAATGAATAAGTATTTAAATCTCTACCTAAACTGATTAACCAGATTTCAAAATGCAAATAAATATGAATATAGCAAACACCAATATAGGACTACTTCTGGTAGATGGAATATGAGTGGCATGAGGTCTCAACATATCTGTGTATTTTATTTCTTAACAAAGTAACTGAAAAGCATCCATACCTCTGATCCTTCAGCATTAAAATGATCTAAAGCCTGTTTCCTCAGCTCCCCTTTTATTGACCCATCCAACCTCTAAAATAAAACACAGTAACAGTCAATTAAAAGCAATTGTGAAATGAGTATAAAAGTATTGCCTGAATATGCTTTCATTTTAATTACAAATAACTTTTATAATTATTAACTGATTATAGACTAGAAGCAACTTGCCTGCATCAAACAGACGGACCAAACTAATATTTTGAGAAGCTATGTTGATGTTTTCTTGGTTTTTATATAAATAATAAACTAAATATGAAAAATTTAAATAATTTGTCCTTAAGAGTATTGGTCTAAGTGAAATAGTCAATGGTAATTAGTCACCTCTTATGTGAGGGGGCTTCAAAAAGTTCGGTGAAAAATGGATTTAAGGTTAATGGAATTTTTATACAAACATTTTGAAACTACTTTGTACAAAGTAGGGAAACAAAAGATAGTATCTAAAAAGTTAAAATAAAAAAAGTATTTGCTGCTCTTTTTTACATAAAAGTAAAGACAATTCCTTTTTAAAAACTTAAAAGCATGGTATATTTAACCAAAAGAAAATTATAAAAATTATTCTTTCTTAAAAGCGATATGGTAGAAAATAAGAGACTAGGATTGGAAACTGGTACATACTTTTTTTTAAATTAAAAAAAAATTTTTTATACCCTTTAACCATGTACATGTAACAATTTTTTTAAAAGCAAAACTCAAATAATGATCCCATTTTTCTTTTTCCTTTAAATGACTACAAATGTATTATGATCATATCACTAAACACCTGTTTTTCATAACACTTAACAAGAGCTGCCATGTTATATTTATTTGCAATTGCCTAATATCTGTCTCCCAAGCCAAGTTTTATGTGAATTGACTTCCAAACTACAATTTTAAATAAATATTCAATACATGCAATATATGTTCATTTTGTTCTCTAGGAACCTCCCAAAAGTTATTCTAGCTTTTAGTCAATAAATTATGCATTATAAGAATTATGAACACCAATAAATCATCCTATTTTTGGAAGTAATGACTAAAATCTTAGCAGATCATGAGCAGCCATATAAGGTGCAACTATTGGTATCTTCCTGTGTGGAGGAAAGAAGAATGATGAAAATTAAAGAGGGTTACAATCAATTAGTCCAGTGGATTAATGGAACATTATCCACTAGACTAATGAATGAAAACCACTCACAATTCAGAGACCAGAAAAACTAGATGGTGCTTGTTACCACTATCAACTGTCTTAAACAGGGTTACATTATAAGGTCTTGGATAGAATGGGAGAAAATCTTAAACAAAACTCAAAATTTTTTTAAAAAGACTGGGCTTATTGATCAAAAAGAGACTGGAGGAACCCAAGATTATGGCCCTCAGTCACCTTTTCAGCCTGGAACCAAATTCACCCTCATTGAGCAATTTTCTATCAAGCAGTAGATAGATAACACTAGTAAGGTATGCATACCTTAGAATGGCCAACCATTTATAATCGAAAGGGGAGCATTTACCTACGGACAAAACTCAAAAGGGGTGGCAAAGAAGGTGAGGTGGAAACAAGGGAGGAGGTGGGGGTAAGTGATGTTACATTGAGGGGTTGCAATCATTGAAATGAAATGAAATATATGATTTGTTGAATGTAAAATGGATCATTTGCTCTGTAAACATTCATTCAGTTCACAATAAGAAGTTAAAACAAAAAAGAAAACACACTATGAACACATCAATCTTCAGAATCTGTAGCAGTCTTTGTAGTATTTCCCAAAACTGCTCTTCTATAGGCAGCAGGGTAAGGAGGAAGACAAAGAGTCTTTACACTTCTATTTTCCTTACTCAAAATAAAATCTAATACAAGGGTGCTTCAGTAAGTTCATGGAAAATGGAATTAAAAGATAAGGAGCACTTCCAGCAAGATGGTAGACTAAGCACACATGCTACACAGTCCCTCTACAACGAAGATATGGCACAGCAAATGAAACACACATAGATGGTAATCCTGAAACCCTGAGCTTCAGAGGAAAGGTTAGAGAAGTGGGCTGAATACTTACTGGGAGGAGAAGCTGAGCAGGGACAGCAAAAGGAGGAGACTGACTGGTGAACAGACTGCCGGCCAGACACGGCATGGCCATCTTGAACTTTTGTGAGCAGCTTTGGAGACAGACAGACAAAACTAGATAACTTTTGGGGCAGATGGTGGCTGGGTGGTGCAGATTCACAAAGGTGATTATTGATGGGAAAATTCCACTCAATCCCTTGGTGACCAAAAAGGTGTGGTCAGGTCTAACCCTTATTTACCACTGGTGCAGACCCTGCTTTCCTCAAATTCAGAATCCGGTGGTTGTGATCCTAACCACTGTGAGGTGGATGCCGGCTACACCACCTTACTACCTGGATTCAGGCAGGCTCTGCTCCATACCTATAAAACCTGCAGAGCTTGCAGGCCAGCATTAGACTAACAGGAACCCTAATAATCAGTCACTCTGCCCCCCAGTTGTCCTTTGATCCTGACCAATACTACAATCAGCTAGTTTAAGGTCCCCCACAAACTATTTCTAGTTCAGTTACACTGAACATCGATAACAACTAGATCTATAGAACTCCATTGAGACATTATTTCTCTACTACCTTGTGAGTTCCTTGGCTGGCAGACGCCCCCACTGGTTTATCCTTTCTAGGTCCCAAAACCTGCACAGAATTTTTTGTTCCCTTTTGTTGCTTCATTGTTTTTGTTTGTTTAGCCTTTCTTCTATTTCTTCCTCCCCTTCCCTTGATTTTTATCCTATCTCTTTTGTTCTTTTTTTTCCTTGTTTCTCATTTCCCCTCCTTATTTTTATTTATTTTTTTCTCTAGATTTTCATTTACTACTACTTTCTAGTTTCTTTCTCTTAAGGAGCTCTGGTAGCGTAGTGGTTACGAATTGGGCTGGCTGCTAACCTCAAGGTCGGCGGTTCAAAACTACCAGCAGATCCGAGGGAGAAAGATGAGTCACTCTGCTCCCGTAAAGATTTACAGCCTCAGAAACCCTGTGCAAGGTTACTCTGAGTCGGAACTGACTCCACAATACTTAACAACAGCCACAATCGCTTCTCTTGGGCTCAAGTTTAACGATTGTCAGGATTGCACAGGACAGTGTTATTTCTGTTGTGCATAGGGTCACTATGAGTCAGAGTCGACTCAATGGTATCTAACAACAGCAACAGCAACACATCTCTTTCTCTTTTCATTTTCCCTCTCTGGCTTTTTGTGTGTGTTATTTTTTCCTGTTCATTTATCTTTTTTGTTGCTGCGCATTTTATTTTCCTTTTTCCTCATATATTATTTTCAGTTTTCACTATAGTTTCCTTGTTTGTTTTGTTTTGCTTGCTTGTGTGTTTTCTCATCTTATCCCACCAGATAGGAGACAGTAACCATGTCTATATAGCCTAGCCACAACCATACCTTCTGCAGCTCCACTCATTGGGCAAGAGCTAATAGCAGATTCTGTACCACCTGACAAACAACAGACAGCAGTCAATACCAACCCACACCACCTTAAATTGAGCTGTATTTGCAGTGAACAGAGAACAGTACACACACTTCTATTCTCTCATTACACCCTCAAGGAGGCAGTAGGTAAGAGCATACCAGCATACAATCAAGTAAACAATACTATGATACCACAATGCCTCAAAAACAAGAAACAAGTCCAGTACATACAAAAAAAAAAAAAAAAAAAATTCCTAAGATGTTCAGACAGAAAATTTTTCAGCGGAAGAAAAGGTAACGGCACTACCTGATAAAGAAATAAGAATGGTATTTAGGTTCCTTCAAAGAATTGACAGAAAGCAAGGAGAACATCAGGAAAACACTACAAGAACAGACAGACAAATTAAATGCAAAGTTGAAACAACTGAAAATCTGCACATAGAAATCCCAAAGATTACAGGAGAATTTCAGAAATAGACAATACATTGAAAAGGGCAAAAGAGTAGATATGAATCATTGAAAGCCAGAATTAGTGAGCCTGAAGATCAATCAATAGAAGAACAATCAGAAAAAAGGGGGAAAAAAATCTAAGAAAGCCTAACATAAATGTGGGACACCATGAAAAGTAATAAATTATGGGTGAATTGATAGTGACTGGAATTCCAAAATAAGAGACAATAAAACAATGAAAGTTGTGGGAAGAAAACTTTCCCTAACATTATAAAAGATGAGAAGCATTCAAGATGCTGAATGAACCCCAAACAGGAAAAACCCCACAAGAAAAATCAACAAGATATCACAATCAAACTTTCTCAAACCAAAGATAACAAAAGACTCCTAAGAGCAGCACTGGAAAATGAAAAGTTACCTACAAAGGAGAACCAGTAAGAGTAAGTTTGGATTTCTCAGCAGAAATCATGGAGGCAAGAAGGCAATTTAAGGATGACATAGTAAATACTGAAAGAAAAAAACTGCCAACCAATACCCATCATATGTCCCTCAATTATAATAGTGTAATTAGGACATTTACAGATAAGCAGAAATGAAAGGAAATTTGTAATAACCAGACCAACATAATAAAAAAAATACTAAAGTGTATTTTTTAGACAGGCAACAAACAGCAGACAACAACCTGAGATAAACATTCACAACAATCTAGATATAGGTATATTCAAAGTAAAACAAATCTAAAAGACTGAAAAACAGGGAACCAGAGAACCAAATTTATAATAAAGTTTACTTCAAAAAAAATGAAGAATAATGTAAATATAGAACTTCCAAAATGGCGAAATCAAGAAAAAACAGATGGTTTCTAATGGGAGGAAAAAAATAATAAATTACAGGGTAAACTCAAAATTAATACAATACACCTTCACATCAAAATAGAAAAGATGAGAATCATAAAGATTTATTGAGCATTATTGATACAATGGCAATAAAGAAAATGAAAAACACATAAAATGAATGCAATGCAGAAAATTACATAGAACAAAGAAACCTGCAGTACAATAAATAAACACACAGTGAAACAACAGTAATCAATTCATGCCTATTGATAATTACACTAATAGGTTAAATGCACCAGTCAAGAGAGAAAGAGGAGCAGAACAGATAAGAAAACAGCCTCCTTTAATATGCTGTCTGTGAGAGAGACACCTTACAAAGACAAAACACACTAAAAATCTAAGGATGGAAAAGGTATTTCAAAATAATAGCATTCAGAAACAGGAGTGGCAATATTTATCTATAATAAGAAATATTAAGGTAAAACTAGCATAAGAGACAAAAAAAGTATCATGGTTTAAAGGGCCAAATGAACAAGAGAACTAAACATAATAAATGTCTATACTCCCAATGAGTCTGAAACTATATAAATAAATCTCTAATAGAACCAAAGAAAGACAACTCTACAACAGATTTTAATACACCACTTTTGTTGGACAGAATTAGAGAGAAACTCAACAAACATAGAAATACTAAACACAATCAACCACTTAACCTCAAAGATTTATACAGAGCACTCAGCCCAACAATAGCATAACACACATTCTTTGCCAGTGCACATGGAACATTCTCCAGAATAGACCATATGTTAGGCCACAAAGCAAACCTCCATTAGATTTTAAAATATCAAAATACTACAAACGTTTCTTCTAAATTCACAACACTATAAAATTAGAAATCAATACCAGGAAGATCAAAGGCAAAATCTAATACATGGAATTGAATAACACCTTGCTTAAAAGCTACTACATAATGTAAGAAACAAGAAAAGAGATTAAACAAGAATGAAAATACATTACAAAACCTCTGGGACCCAGCAAAAGCAGTGCTCAGGGAGCAGTTTATAGGAGTAAGTACACCCATTCAAAAACAGTTTAAGAGTCAGAATCAACACCTTAATCCAACATCTACAAAAGTTACAAAGAAAGAGCAGTAAAGTAAGCCAACAACCACTATAAGAAAACAAATAATAAAAGTTACAGCAGAAATAAATGAAATGGAAAACAGAAAAAGAAAATCAACAAAAGTAGTAGACTTTTTGAAAAGCTTGAAAAAAAAAATCAACAAACTGCTGGCAAATCTAACAAAAGGACAAGGAAGCAAAAAAAAAA
Organism: Chrysochloris asiatica; assembly: GCF_000296735.1. Taxonomy (NCBI): domain Eukaryota; kingdom Metazoa; phylum Chordata; class Mammalia; order Afrosoricida; family Chrysochloridae; genus Chrysochloris; species Chrysochloris asiatica. The sequence goes on from NW_006408853.1 coordinate 1,576,135, forward strand.
AACAAAAACAAAAAACAAACCATGAATAATTGATATAGGTGGCATCACAACAATCAACTTAAAGAAAAAGGGAAACAGAATGTTATGACGAATTATACTCCAATAAATTTGAAAATCTAGGGCAAATTTCTAAATTACATAATCTACTGCTAACCTCAAGGAGCTCTGGTAGCGTAGTGGTTACGAATTGGGCTGCAAACCTTAAGGTCAGCGGTTCGAAACTACCAGCCGCTCCGCGGGAGAAAGATGAGGCTTTCTACTCCCGTAAAGATTTACACCCTTGGAAACCCTGTACAGGGTCGCTATGGGTCGGAACTGACTTGATGGCACTTAACAACAACAACAACAACAACTGCTAACCTCAAGATCAGCAGTTTGAAACTACCAGCTGTTCCGTGGGAGAAAGACAAGGCTTTGTGCTCCTGTAAGGAGTTAGAGCCTCGGAAACCCTATGCAGGTCGTTATGAGTCGGAACCTACTCCACGGACCACTACCACCACTTAAAATTAACAGTCTGAAGCAGAAAATTTGAACAGATGTGTAACAAAAGGAGAAATTGACAAAGTCATTAAAAAACTTCCAACAAAATATGTCTGGGTCCAAATAACTTTATTGGTGAACCTTACTAAACATTCAAAAAGCGAACTGTCACCAATTCTATTCAAACTACTGCAGAATATACAAAAGTATGGACAACTCCCAAATACATTTTATGAAGTAAGCATAACCCTCACATAATTCACAATAAATTAAAAAAAAAAAAAAAAAAATTATAGACCAACATCTCTCATGAGGAGTTCTAGTGTGGCACTGTAACATAAGCACTGAACTGCTAACCACTGGGTTGGCAGTTCAAGCCCACATCAGTTGCTCCTTGGGAACCCTAAACAGGGTCACTATGAGTCAGAAAAAATGGGAGAGGATATGGATACCTCAATTAAGAAGACATCTAGGCAATCAAGAAACATATGATGAAATGCTCACGATCATTAGCTACTGTTGTTGTTAACTGGCACTGAGCCTGTTTCAACTCATAGCAACCCTGTACAGTGCGCTTCCAAGGCTTTAAATCTTTTCAGGAACAATAAGCTTCCTATCTCTCCTGTGGAGCAGTTGGTGGGCTCGAACCACCTACCTACCTTGTGTTTTGCAGTCCAGTGCTTTCTCCTACATTAGCCATTGTTATTGTTGTTGTTAAGTAAGTGCTGTCAAGTCAGTTCTGACTCATAGCGACCCTGTACAGGTTTCCAAAGAGTAGCTGGTAGAGCGATGCAAATCAAAACAATGAGATATTATCTTACTCTAGCACTAACAGCCAAGTTCAGAAGTGCTGCTGTGGGATAATACACTGGATTACAAGGTCGTCTGAAACTCAAGGTTGGTGGTCAAATTCACCAGCCACTCCTCAAAAACCCTATACAGAGTTGCTATGAGTTGGAATCAACTCAATAGCAATTAACAACAACTGTGGGAAAAGGTACAAAGCTTTCTTAGATTAGATAGAATACTGCACGAATGAGCAAACCCTCTATAATGCTCAAGAAATATGAGCTGTGACATAAACAGCAACAAAGAGGGAAGACACACTTTAACTTGGATGACAGGAAAAGCAATATACAAGAGGGAGATTGACAAAAGCAAGAGAAAGGATGATGGTAGTGGAAAACACAGGAAGGAGACACAGGGAGCAATTCAAGAGTTAAAGTGAATAGAGGTATATGCTCATTAACTGTTGTTATTGTTAAGTGCCGTGGAGACTCACAGCAACTCTGTATTGGGTTTTTGAGGAGCACCTGGTGAGCTTGAACCGCTGACTTTGTGGTTCAAACTGACCTTGTAGACTAGCACATTAACCTGCAACACCACCCCAGGTACAGAGATTTGTAATCATTGTAATGAAATGAAGCGTACAACTGGTTGAATGTGTGACAAATGATCTGCTCTGAAAACCTTCACTCAATTCACAAAAAAAGTTTAGAAAAAATAGCAATAATGAAATTTTCCATGAACTTTTTGAGGCCCCTTCATCCGTAAAGATTATTTAGATTTTTTCTATCATTGAAATTCTGCTTAGCCCAGTTTGAAATATAAAGCAAGCACAGAAGAAAAAAAAAAAAATTTTTCTTTTGGAAAAATTGCTTTGCTGCTAAGTGTTAAGGTCAATAAAGAAAATGGGAATAGTAATACAGTAGGAAAAAATTAACTGGTATCGGCATAATTATTATAGAAAAGTAAAATTGCGCTTCATTTACAAAATAATTTCTACAGTAACTTTGTCAAACATGGCTTAGGAATTAGATGAAATTCTAAATCATAATATAAACAAATTTAAATGCTTACTTGAAAGGGGAATTGACGGTATTTCAAATATTCTGCAAGTATATCTAACATCCGCACCATTTGAGAAAAAATAAGAACTCTATTGCCTCGTTCTCGTAAGCGAATTAACAGCTTGTCAAGGAGAATCAATTTTCCACTACTTCGAATTAAGTGCTAAGGAATCAATAAAACAATTGTTACTAACAAGTTAAAGAATTAATGAAATGAAACAATGTTCCCGTTTACACTTCAGATGCCTTAACTATTTCAAGTTGAGATGCTAAATTGCTATAATATTGGAAAACAGCTTAAGTTTAAAAATTTTTCTAGGCCTTTTACCCTTTTGTTCTCTGACTTAAGCTAATTTTTTCCTAGCCATTTAGCATCTATGTTTTTGCTGTATTTCCCAGGGAAACATTAGCACCATTTCATTTTACTATTACAATATTTCTTCAAAAAACCTTAGTTCAAAGAAATTACATTGGAAGACTCAGGAACTAAGCAACCAAACATTTAAAAAGAGTATACAATGCATTCTAATTTACAAGTATCAATCACTGATTCTTGCACTTTAGTGCACTACAATAGCTGGGTAGTAGTTGTGCCTTCACATTTCCAATTTGTCTTCCAGAACTAATAAGAGGTTATGATCTGAAGTCAAGACATCTTTCTTGACTACCATTTGTTAAACCACAAATTCAGGAAAATCATTATGAGTGACATACAATAACAATATTGCTTACCCCCCGCCCCCCCCCCCCAACACACACACAATTAAGAGAACAGCAAGGAACTTGTCTGCCAGAATTTTACTGAAGTCCAGTCAAAAAAAAAAAAAATCTTTTTTGGGAAACTGATCAAAATTACTTTCATAAATTAACATTCTTAAAGCTTTTAAAATAAAGACTAAAGAATCAAGATGGTTATTTTAATAAGGCAGAGAGTTTCTAAGCAACACATTAAGTCACTGTGCCATTTTCATTTATGAAAATTAAAATAGACATTTCTAGAATTCTGATTTACCACAAAGTAGCAAATTTTAAAAGTTCTTACTTGTAAGGCCTCCTGTTTATTATAGAATTCATTATTATCTGGTGGTTTTATGAGGTAGCAATGGTTACAACATTTCTTTAGCTCCATCATAATGTTCAAAAAGCCTGAGGTACTGCCCTTGGAACCCTTGCTGAGGGCTTTGTAATTTCTAGTTAAAATCCATCTTTTAAAAAGAAAAAACAACCATGAAAATAATGTTTAGCAAAACAATGAATTCTAAAACACGAACAATCTAGCATCAAAGCAAAATTACATAATTTTGAAATCCACAATGATCTACAATGGACAAATTTTGTACCAAAGATCAGAAAACCAAACCAAAATGGTTATCATCTAATGAATTTCAACTCACAAGGACCCATAAGGGCAGGGTAGAACTGCCTCACTAGTGTCCCAAGGCAGCAAATCTTTATGGAAGCAGACTGCAATAGCTTTCTTTTATGGAGTTGCTTATGGTTTCCAACTCTTGGTTAACAGCCAACCACTTAATCACTGCATGACCAGGACTCCTACATTAGACTGATAAGAACACATATCTGAACCATAACCATAAATTAATACAGCTTACTGTATTAATTCGTTTCTCCCTGAAATTTGTTACAAAGATGTCCAACTGTATAATCCATTTTAACTTTCTTATTTCAGAAGTAGTTTCGGGTATAAGACAGCTAATTAAGTTTTGCAGACCTAAAAGAAACTTAAGTATTCTTGGTTTAGTCACTGACTCAAAAAAAAAAAAGTCTTTTCTTTTCACCATAACCTACTTTCTTACTGTTGTTATTAAGTGCCAACAAATCAGTTCTGATTCACAGCAATCTATACAGGGGCATAGGTTTCTAAGGAGTTGCTGCTGGGTTTGAACTATAGATCTTGCAGTTAGCAGAACAGTGCTTATGCTACCTATAATAATTCTTTAATATCAGTTTATATTTTCCCTTTGCGCCTTTTTTTTTTAAACCTAAGATTCCATTCCAGGACTCCATTTTCACTTATACCACTTTTTATTTTCTTCCTTTTAACAAGTACTAGAAGGTACTTTCATTAGTTCTTTCTAGGGTACATATCCTTTCGTGAACTTTTTTTTTACCATAGGTTATTTAATATTTCTATAAAAGCAGAATAGAAAGTAAAAAAAGGTACCCAATTAAGGGCAATGATAAATGACATAAAAGGAGGTCAGGGATTAAAACAATCTAAAAAAGCATATGGATCTACCTAACAATTTATGGGATACACAGAGGATGTATTAAACTACATTGTTGTCGTTGAGTGCTGTCAAGTCAATTCTGACCCATAGTGACCTTGTATAGGGCTTCCGAGGAGCAGCTGGGGAGCTTGAACCGCCTTACCTTGTAATCCAAATGGCTTTGCAGTCTGGGGCATTAACCCACAGCGCAACACCAGGACTCCTAAACTACATTTAAACTACATTTTAAGAATGCAAATTGCAAGAAAATGAAAATGCTATAACTGTTTACTCCATGAGGGAGGGAGAGAGGGAGAGAGAGGGGGACAGAGAGGGGGAGATAGAGGGAGAGAGGGAGAGAGAGGGGGACAGAGAGGGGGGGAGGGAGAGGGAGAGGGAGAGGGAGAGGGAGAGGGACAATTGTTAAATGAACCTTGTTCCAGTCCGATTCAAGAAATCTTAAAAAGAAAAAAAGGCACAAAGGGAAAATATAAACATTAAAGAATTATTGTATTTATAGATGAAACCGTTTTACTTTTAGCTTATTTCAAAATAATGAGGGATGAGGGAAAAGGGAAAGGTTAGGGATATTGTACAATTTAAAGTTAAAATTGTTATTAAGATAGCTTTTTCTTTTAAATTACCTGAAAAATGTTACTATTTAGACATAGCATATATAATTTATAAAAGTTATAATTTATTACTAGTCTTTAAGAAAAGACCCAAAGGGAAAAAGGCTTTTAAGAGGGCAGATGAGGACTTATAATTAAATATTCATAATGTGTTCTATATACAGCTTACTTGTAATATTGTTTCTGTAAAGCACTCATTTCCATTCTTAAAATCTGTTCAACTTTGGCAGGAAGAGATTTTTCCACATCTTTCTTAACTCTGCGTAACAGGAATGGCTCAAGCTCTTTGTGAAGACTGGCATAACCATATTCTCTTCCTTTGCCATGTTCTTCTTCAAAATCTTCCCAGGAAGAAAACCTTCAAAATTGAAGAAAATAGTTAACAGCTCAATGAGATTTTTAGTTCAGTCATTTTATTATAAGGCCTAAAATTATTTTGTGTTGCCTTGACAGCTTTGAGACTTCCAGGATCCCAAAAAAAGTTCTCCTTTTCTCCCCAGACATGCCTCCCACTCATTGTAAAGTCTCCTAACCTGGTTAATGCCCCTATTAGTTAGATCACTTGCATGACATGCATTTCTATAAGCCTAACAGGTTTAACTTTTCTGCCAGTCCCTGAAATTATTGAAACAAGCCAATCCTCTCCTACAAGAACCTAATCTACTTGTTACTATAAAGTCTGCCATCCCATTGCCTCCGTTTGTTCATTCTGCTACCGAGGGCAACCGCATGTGGCTATGCATAACGCACAATATCTTCCTTTCCAAGGTTGTGAATATATGTAAATAACAAATGACTATTAATTTCATCATATTAGGTGCCATGTGTTTGGCCATATGTGGAACTTCTTTTCTCATCTACAGAATGAAGAGGAGATGAATAAAAGTCAAATGATTTTTATCTCAATAAAAGACAATGAAAAATAGATTTTTAGAAAAAATATAGCTACGTAAAATCAAATTAATATAATTTATATACTACTATTGCAATCTCAGGAGCTCTGGTAGCATAGTGGTTACAAATCGGACTGTGAACCTTAAGGTCAGCTGTTCGAAACTACCAGCCGCTCCGTGGGAGAAACATGAGGCTTTCTACTCCTGTAAAGATTTACACCCTCGGAAACCCTACACAGGGTCGCTATGGGTCGGAACCGACTCGATGGCACTTAACAACAACATTGCAATCTCTGTCTTCCATGAAATCAATTATATATATGAAAGGAGTTTATAAAATTCATGGAAAAAATTGAATCTTAAAATATATTGAGACAGAAGGTTTTGTAAAAGTTGTTTTAATAAAGTATATAAAAAATTTCCTTGAGAAAAAAAATAAAGATGATATATTTTCCAGCATGTGAGTACTATTCACTAAAACATTTTCCAAAAAATAATTTTTTTAAGTTCTAAATGGTGCTATGGGATAATGGACCAAAAGGTCGGTTTGAATAAGGTCAGTGGTTCAAATTCACCAGCCACTCCTTGGAAACCCTGTAAGAGGTTGCTATGAGTTGGAACCAACTCAAAGGCACTTAAAAACAAAATCTATAAAATACGTAAGTGACTCTGGACAAGTTATCAATCTTTGTCTAATCTAGCACCTTGTAACTTGTTACTGCTACTATTTAAAGACTGCTATTTGTTTCAGTTTTTAACTGTTGTAACTTGTTGTTGTTATATGCTGTTGAGTTGGTTCTGACTCATAGTTACTCTGCATAGAAATTCCTAGAAGATGGTGAGTTTGAACCACTGACCTTGTGGTTACAACAGACCTTGAGGTAGAGCGCTTATTCAATATGCCACACCAGGACTCCAGGCTTATTCATAAATTAAGGAACCTTGGTGGCACACAGGTTAAAGTATTTTGGTTGCTAACCAAAAGGATCAACAGCTGGAACTCACCAAGTGCTCTATGGGAGAAAGCTGTGTCAGTCTGCTTCCATAAAGATTTACAACCTTGGAAACCCTATGGGGTAATTCTACTCTGCCCTTACAGGGTTGCACTGAGTTGGAATTGATAAGATTGCAGAGGGTTTTGGAAATTTGAAAAATCAAATATTATAAAGTATGAAATATACCACCCTAAGTTCCTTTTCTAAAATCTGTGATATAATATCTTAGGGCAATAAAACCTTATTACCTATACTTAACATTAACATACAAAACTATGATCATTATCATTTCAAAATTCATCTTACTTTTCTGGCATAATGAAATGTAGCAAAGACCAGAGCTCTTTGAGGGAGTTTTGTAGAGGAGTTCCAGTGATAAGGAGACGGTGATTGGACTTAAAATCTATTAAAGTCTTATATAGAAGGGAATCATCATTCTTTAATCGATGTGCTTCATCTACACCTATAAAGGCCCAATTCAGACCTCCAAGGAATGCCTTAAAATAAAGAGAAAAATTTAGTTAATATTTCGAGAGAAAACTAGCCTTCCCATTTTAAGTTGAACACAAATTATTCTAAAATGAAATAACATTAAAATGAATATATGCATAATTTTCAAAAAAAATTATTTCAAGATCTATTGGAATCAAAGTAAATCATCATGCAAAATAAAGTTCCTAGAAAATAGAGCATAATATCATGTCAAGCCACCACATGTCTGTCAGTTTGTCATACTACGGTGGTTTGTGAGTTACTATGATTCTGGAAGCTACACCACCGGTATTTTAAATACGAGCAGAGTCACCCATGGTGGACAGGTTTCAGATGAGCTTCCAGACAAGACAGACTAGGAAGAAGGAGTGACAAACTACTTGCGAATATTTAGTCACTGAAAACCTTATGAGTAGCAGAGAAACACTGTCAGATATAGTGCTGGAAAATGACCCCCCTTAGCTTGGAAGGAACTCAAAATGCAACTGGGGAAGAGCTGCCTCCTCAAAAACCTGTGATATGCAAATGATACAATCTTGCTTGCTGAAAGTGAAGACGACTTAAAATATTTACTGATGAAGATCAAAGAGCACAGCCTTCAGTATGGATTGCATCTCATTGTCAAGAAAACAAAAATCCTCACCACTGGACCAATAAACAACATTCTTATCAATGGAGAAAAGAATCAAGTTGTCAAGGACTTTATTCTTCTTGGATCAACTATCAACAGTCATGGAAGCAGTAGTTAAGAAATCAAATGATGTATTGCATTAGGCAAATCTGCTGCACAAGACATTTTTAAAATGTTGAAGAGCAAAGAAATCAGCTTGAAGACTAAGAATCGTCTGACCCAAGCCATAGTATTTTCAATAACCTCATATTCATGCAAAAGCTGGACAGTGAATAAGGAAGACCATAGAAGAATTGATGCTTTTGAGTTATGATGTTCAAAGAGAATACTCAAAGTGCCATGGGCAGCCAAAAGAACAGACCTTTGTTGGGAAGTGCAGCTAGAGTGCTGCTTGGAGGCAAGGATGGCCACACTTCATTTCTCATACTTTAGACATATTGTCAGGAGGGAACAGTAGCTGGAGAAGGATACCATGTTTGGTAGGGTGATGGGTCAGAGAAAAAGAGGAAGATCCCCAACAAAATGGACTGGCAAAGTGGCAGCATCAATGGGCTCAAGCATTGATGGCAACGATAGTGAGGTTGGCCCAGGCTGCTGTGCATAAGGTCGCTATGAGTCATTACCGATTCGATGGCACCTAACAACAACAACAACAAATCATGTCAAAGGTTTTACTAAATTATCATTGATAAAGGAGGGGGAAATGGTGTAATTTAAAATTTTTACAGAATATTTTTATCCTAAACCAAGTCTTCTATTAATGTCACTGTAGAGAAAATATGATATTTGGAATAGTATCTTACATTAAATACAGTAAAAAGTTTTATGGACTATAGATCTCTATATAAACTTTGGCACCTAACATAACCTTAGGCAAGTTCATTAACCTCTTTGAGCTTAACTTTTCATTTCTGTCAGTAGAGATAGGAAATGTCTTATAAAGTAGATATAAGAATTATACATGACAGTAATAAAATGCATTTAGCACATTGTTTCAAATAATGCTAGCTTAACCATTAAAATATGTTCCTGATCTCTAAAGAGCACAAAAATTCAACACAAAATTCACTTAAAATTTTACCAACAGTTTGAAGTCACCATTTAGAAAAGTTCTGTAAAAAACCAGATGGGCTAATTTTTATTTTTAGGTTTTGCAAGCCAATACACAGTCTGTCACATATACTTCAATTTCCTATAATCAATTAAAATTGAAAAATTATTCTTAGCTCAAGACCATAAAAGACAAACTAAATTTGATTAAAGGCTGTAGTTTGTGTCACCTTAAATAAAATTATTCTCTCAGCCATCCCAAATACACTATAAAAGAAATAAATTATAGACACCAAACAGATAAAAAATAGATAACACATACCTTATCCTTCAATAAAATTTCATAAGTTGTTAACAGTATATTAAATTTTAACCGTTTAGTCTGAGGATGCATCCATTCATGTGTTCTTATCTATTAAGAAATTTTAAAAGTAATTTTAAGAAAAACACTGAAGTAAATTTACTTGTATTTCTACAGCTAAAAAAAAATATTAAATCCATTCAATGTACACATGTAACATATGAGGAGGCTTCAATAAGTTAGTGAAAGTTGGTTTGACCTGCAAGGTCAGCGGTTCAACCTAACCAGCCACTCCTCAGAAACCCTATACAGGGTCACGTGAGTTGGAACCAACTTGATGGCAGACAACATCATCAATAATGGTATGCTAGGGGACTTCTGGTGTGGTGCTGTAGGATCAGCACTGGACTGCTATCCACAAGTTCAAACCTACTAGCTGCTCTGTGGAAACCCTAAACAGTGTCACTATGAGTCAGAGCCAATGTGATTGGCACGTATTAACAAGTATCTTAGGAGTCCTAGTGTGGCACTGTAGAATAAGCACTAGACTGTTAACTGCAAGGTCAGTGGTTCAAATTGAGCAGCCACTCCACAAAACCCTTATATAGGGTCACTATGAGACAGAATTGACTTGATGGAACTTAACAAGTCATGTTAAGTTAAAGGAGCCCTGGTGGTGCTTTAAGTTAGACACTGGGTTGCTAACTGCAAGGTCAGCAGTTCAAACCCACCAGCACTCTGAGGGATAAAGATGAGACTGTCTGCTCCATAAAGATTTAGATTTACAAAGTCAATATAGGGCCACTATTAAATCTTTGTTGTTGTTGTTGTTATGTGCTGTGGAGTCGGTTCCGACTCACAGCGACCCTGTACATGGTTTCCAAGGCTGTAAATCTTTACGGGAGAAGAAAGCCTCATCTTTCACCCGCAAAACAGCTGGTAGTTTCGAACTGCTGACCTTGCTGTTCACAGCCCAATTCATAACCACTACGCTACCAGAGCTCCTTTGATAAATAAAATGAAACAGACGTTTTTAAGAAACACTTTTCATTGAACTAAGTTCGTTTTTAACTTAAGGTAAGTGAAAAGTCATTTAATAACATTAAATTTATGGAATAAATATGATGGCTAGGGTTTTCCTTTGGAATAATTAGAAGGGGGATAGTATGCAGAGGTACAGAAAAAACAAATCTGGCCATGAGTTATAAACCACGATATTTGAGGACGGGTACATGTGGGGCTAGAGGTGTTATGATTTATATTCGTTTGTCTGTTTTAATGCATGATAAAATTTTTCCATTAAAAAGTTAAAATACACATGAGGAGACTTAAACAAATTCCTGGAAAAATACAATTAAACAATAACTGAATTTTTCAAGTCTCCTCAGATATAAAAGTAACAATGAATCAAATACTGACTCCTACAATAGTCACTTAAAAATGCAATTAAACTTGCACTCATAATTTGTGGCAAATGTAATAGTAGAGGACTCCTGGTGTGGTACTGTAAGATCAACACTGGACTGCCAGTTCAAACCCACCAGCTGCTCTCTATGGTGATGGTGGTGGTGGTGGTGTGCTAAGGAGTCAGTTTCAACTCACAGCAACCCTGTAAAGGGTTTCCTAGTCGGTAAATCTTTACGGAATCAAAGTCTCATCTTTCTCCCATGAAACGGCTGACAGTTCGAACTGCTAACAGTGAGATTAGCAGCCTGATTTATAACCACTAAATTACCAGAGCTCTGTAACTGCTCTCTATAGAGGGTCGCTGTGAGTCAGAACCAAACTAGAGAGCAATTTGGTTACAGTAGAAACCAAAAACATTAAAGACAAAATAAAATATTTGTTCAAATATGGCTAGCTTTCTACATTGATAGGAAGACAACTCACCATGTTTCTGCTGTTAATGTCACCTAAATAAACAACAGCATTCATTTGGGATGCCCAAGTCTGAATTTCTCGCTGCCAAGAAGTGAGAGTAGAGAGTGGAACTACTAACAGAAAAGGTCCATATAATTGATGTTCATGAAATAAATAGTTCAGAAATGAGATAGTCTGTATTGTTTTTCCAAGACCCATTTCATCAGCAAGTATGCAACTATTTCCTCTACAAAGACAAGAAAAATTGATTATGCACTTAATAGATTCAAATTTACAAAAAACCCATCATTTTAAGAGTTTATATAAACAGTTAAATATAACTAACCTGATCAGTATTACATATTAAATTAATATCACAAATAATAATGCCAATTTTATGAGTATAAATAATAAACATAAAGGCCCCTGGCTAAAGTTATTTCATAAGCAAAAATAAGGTAAGTTCCACCATCGTAAGCCAGAGACACTTACAGATCAAGTTTTTCTTTACTCAGTTACAAGGGGCTTCAAAAAGTTTGTGCAAAAATTCCATTATCCTTTAATATCAAGTTGAACATACAAAGAGTATGTGCAGGTGGAATAGGAAGAAAGGGTTTAAAAAAAAAAAACAAAAACACACAGCTAAGGAATAACTGTAGGATAAAGAAAACAGCACATAGAATGAATTAAGTGAAAAACTCCAGCATGGGGTGAGAATGTACATACATTATTATTTTTAAGCTGAATAAAAACATATTTATGTACTGCAATAAACAAACAGATTAAACTTAAATTCCATAGGATTTTTTTTTCCCCTAATATGTATTTAATGTGGTTTATATATGCTGGGGAATATATAAATTTACATATAAAATGTCTAAAGGTCTTTTACCCTTCTGGGAATTTCTAAAACTATTTTCATTCCAATTCTTCTGTTTATAAAATTCTTACCTTCTCAAATTAACTAATACATTCAAAATATACTTACTTGCACCAAGAATGAGCAAGCCAATTTAGCCCATTCAGTTGGTAATCTCTTAATTCTAAACCCTCATGCCCTCCAATGTAGGATGGTTGCTTCTTCAGGGCTACAAACCTTGGCCTTTGTTTTAACACCTTTAGTAAAAATAATATTAATATGCAGAATTATTAAACAAGAAACTATATTAAGAGATACAAACAGCTTTCACCATAAATTGGGAAAATTTTATTTCAAATCATCAAATTTAGAGATGCAATGATTCAAAATACAACAGAAAATACAGTCAAAGAAGACTGTTTTTGTAACTGTCACAGAATGCAGAATGAAACACTTCCCCCCCTAATTCTGGACAAAAAAATTGAAGAGGCTAACTAAAATCTGCTGAAATACAAGTCCCTAACATATAGTAACATCACAAGCAAATGGTGGACTAATGCGTCAGAACGCATTAGTCATTTGAACTGCAAGGTTGGTGGTTCAAGCTCACCAGCTGCTCCTTGAAAACCCTATACAGGGGTCATTATGGGTTGGAATCAACTCAATGGTACTTAACAACCACCACCACTTATCTGGAAATAACACCATTCAAACCATTCAACACTCATTAAATCCTAATGTCTAAATCATACAAATTTAATCCAACATTGTAAGCAGAAAATAAATCATGTTGTTGTTATGTGCCATCGAGTCGGTACCAACCCATAGCAACCTTATGCACAGCAGAATGAAACACTGCCTGATCCTGGGCTAACCTCACTACTGTTGCCACACTTGAGTTCATCCATGCTGCCACTTAGCCAATCCATCTCGTTGGGGGTCTTCCTCTTTTACTCTGACACTCCACTTTACCGAACATGATAGCCTTCTCCAGCTACTGGTCCCTCCTGACAATATGTACAAAGTATGAGACAAACTTTGGCCATCTTGGCCTCTAAGGAGCACTCTGGCTGCACTTCTTCCAAAATGGATCTATTGGTTCTTTTGGCATCCCATGACACTTTCAATATTCTCCTCCAACACCATAACTCAAAGGCATCAATTCTTCTAGTCTTCCTTATTCACTCACTGTCCAGCTTTCACATCCATATGAAGCTATTATTGGAAATACCATGGCTTGGGTCAGGCACACCTTAGTCTTCAAGCTGGTATCTTTGCTCTTCAACACTTTAAAAAGGTCTTGTGCAGCAGATTTGCCTAATGGAAGATGTCATTTGATCTCTTGACTGCTGCTTCCGTGAGTGTTGATAGTTGATCCAAGAAGAATGAAGTCCTTGACAATTTCATTCTTTTTTATTGATAAAAATGTTGTTTATTGGTCCAGTGGTGGGGATTTTTGTTTTCTTTACATTAAGATGTAATCCACACCGAAGGCTGTGCTCTTTTGATATTCATCAGTAAATGTTTTAAGTCCTCTTCACTTTCAGCAAGCAAGGTTGTATCATCTGCATATCGCAGGTTTTTAACGAGTCTTCGTCCAATACTGATGCCACGTTTTTCTTTAAAGAACCTAGCTTCTCAGATTATTTGCTCAGCATACAGGTTGAGTAAGTATGGTAAAAGAATACAATCTTGTCGCACACCTTTCTTAATTTTAAAACATTCAGTGTTCCCATGTTCTGTTGTAACAACTGCCTCTTAGTCCAGGTACAGATTCCTCATGGGCACAATTAAGTATTTTGGAATACTCATCCATAAATCTTAAAACTACCATTGATAATAACTTTGAGTATAGTGAAAAGATCTTGTACTCCGCAGGGCAGCTTGGATACTTAGTTTATGGATTTATCCCTCTTTTTAAAGAAAATATCAACTACCTTTTATATCAAGTATTATTGCAAGTTTCCACCATATTTTCACTATTTGTTCTCCCCATCCTATTACATAACCATCATCACCAATTTATCTCTCTGACCTAATTTCACTCACCAAGAAAAAAAGCAACAGTATGCAACGTGTTAGAATAATCCTATAAGCAAATATAAGAACAGAATTTCCTGTAAAATCTACCTACCCAACTAAGCAGTAGTACTCTCCCTTAGTGTACCTCAAATAAGATTGCAACTCTCTATTTGTGATCATAGTATTTATGATGCTTATAGAAACTTAAAATAATTAAAATGTCAAATACTTACTTTACAATCTTTAAAAGGAGTTGTTTTTGACTGATTCCTGCTAAAATATTCATCTATACATGCTTGAAACTTTTTGGAAATGAGAGCACCATCTTCCCAGCTACACTCTGAGTATGGAAGGCCTTGCCATTTGCAATAATAATCAGGATAACCAGCTGCTGATTTTTGGTTGGAATGAGCTGCAAGATAAATTGAGTACTTATTTCATTTTTGTACACATTTAATCTTATCAGAGAAATAAATTCTTAAAGACTGAAAAACAAGTAAAAATTATTGTGCAGTGGCTCCATAGGATAAAGAATGATGGCAAACCACAAGCTTGGCAGTTGGAGCCCAAGGGAGAAAAGACAAGGCTTTCGGCTCCTGCAAAGTTTTATAGCCTTGGAAACTTCATACAAGGGCTCTATAAGTCGGAACTGGCTAGAGGACACTTAAAAACACCAACACCAATTTATAAGACTTCAGTAAGAGAATGCTATTGTATTTGATGCACTAACAATAAATTTACGGTTTTTTTCAAATGGTTTACTAACCAATTATTCGCTCCACTATTTGATATTGTTTGTGTAGATCATCTGTAAGTTCTTGCTGGCAATTATAATATTCCACATCTTCTGGAGAAGCATTTTTCAACCTGAAAAACCATACATATTAATCTAGAAATAAACTTCAAAATCTCCCATAAATCACTCATCCTATAAAACACTATCTGTAGCACAAAACCATCCATCTTGCCACTAATTATGTGAGCCAACTTTGAACAATGCAGAAACTGAAACATGAATAAGTACTTGACTAAAAAACAAAACATATAATTTATGAATTATGAGACAGTCTATAAAACTGTTATAGAGGAATGGTTTAGATATGGATATGCCCTGGTGTGGTGCTACAGGATAAACAATGGACTGTTAACTGCAAAGTGGGTAGTTCTCTCTCACCAGCCACTCCTTGGGAACCTTAGGCAACGTTGTCATAAGTTAGAACCAACTTTGGCACTTAACAAGCGCTTGCATGAACTAGAATACTCAAGCTTGATAAGTAGCAATATTATGCTATCCTTTGACTCCTGACTATGCATTTTTTATTAACACAAAAAGTTTACTAATTTATCTATGAACAATAAAAATTATTGAATAAGGTATAAAGCATATTTACCATCTTTTTGTTTCCTGATCTTTTTTTTTATAATTATCCAATTTTTTCATTCCTCTAACATTCTGCTGCTTTAGGGTTTCTTCTGTCTCCCATGTATTATGGATATGGGACCACCCTTTCCATTTAATTAAATACTGAATCTCTCCTGGTTCCTTGTTTTTTTCAAATCCTGCATTTGGGTCACCATCTGCTTCAACTGCATAAATGGTTGTAGTAGCACCTGTAGCTGAAGACAATAAGCAAGAAAGCGTCCATATATTTCTTCTAATAGAATTATTTTCTTAAAACAGAAAAATTCTAAGTATAAAAAGATATACTCCTTTAAGTAAGTAAATATCAAGTAACAGGAATTTTAGATAAAAACATTACAAAGATATAAAAGAGAAGTGTTGGTGTGGTGCTGTAGGAAAAGCACTGGACTGTTAACCACAAAGTTGGTAGTTCAAACCCACCAATCACTCCTTGGAAAACCCTTACACAGGGTCACTATGAGTCAGAACTGACTTGACAGCACTTAACAAACAACATAAATAAAAGAAACTCAGCTTTTGAATAACCAATGATTACACGTTAAAATAATTCAAAATCATTCTTAAAAACTATATATAAAAATAACTAAAAATAGTTTACATATTTGAGATAGAAGGTGTGGTGAACTACATGTGGCCTTTTGCATTAGGTTCTTTAGAAAACAGCTTGAAAATGATTTTTCCCCAGGGCTCTGAAGAGTTATCTTTGCCTTAGTTTTCTGCCCCAGTGACTATGTTACTTTTGCCAAGTTAAATGACATTTCCTGGATAAGTTATAACCTACTTGGCTTGATACTTTTGTCTGGTTCTGGGCTGCAGCCTGCCTTATGACTGATATGCACCTTGGAAGGATTTGTCAATAGACTATGCAAATAGGTGAAATGTAGCCTACCAAGGAAAAGAAGTATCTGTGATTTAGTAAGAGGGGTTTGGTCAGTTTGTAGCTCTGGTGGGAATGCCTTGCCTTGCAACTGACACAGAGTCTGTGGAGTTAAGCAGCCAGTCCAGAGGTTTATGAGATAGAAAGAAGCAGTAAGTACAGCAAAAGCAGCAACAGGTGAAGGGTTCTGGGGAAAAGCTTCTTAAAAGAGCTATAATGTGAATCCATAGTACATGGATTCATGTTAACATTGAAGGCAAGACAGATCCTAAAAGGGGCTCAGCTGAGAAAGTTGTTGTGCACCGAAGAGAGATTTTTGCCAACAAGCTTCCGAGTCCTAAGTTGTAGTCAGTTGACCCTGGATCCTATGTTCTGTTTCTTAGTAAACTACTTAACTGTAAGTATGGTCTGTGAATTGTTTGTTGACATTGCAACAGACTGACAAACCTTGAAGTAGAGAGTGCCATGGAAGGCATGGTTGTGTCATAACTGGAAAAAAGGTTGGAAATGGAGGTACGTCTCACTCTACCTCACGGGAATCAGCTTTGTGCTGACAGTGATTTCTGTTATCCCCCATGAAATAAAGACAGGTTCTAACTGATACTACCATTTCATAAAATTAGGCAAAAACAATTTCAAAAACCAGTTTGTAAAATTGAAAAATTTTTAAATAGTAAACTCAGCTACACATATCAAATGTACAAGTAAAAAAATGTTTAATTATCCACAATACACAAAATAGGGTTAGAAGGAGACTTTCTGTAAGAAAATAATAAAATTAAACAAAGTATATTTTTAGCAAATAAACACAGAAGAAAATCTACTCTCTCTTTACTTTCAAAACTGAAGTCTATCAAGAAATACTTTAGTGAATATTTAAAAAGTCAAGCAGTAAGTGTTTTTAAAAACATACCTCCTTTTCTCCCAATCCGACAATCCATAAACCTTTCTATTGTTTCAAATTCTTCTTCTTCAGGTTGAGGAACATCCTCTCCACAGACTTCCAATAAGTCATCAGAATCTGTTTTCATTTCTTCATCTTCCTTATAACTAACATTGACAGTTGCCTGGCGACGAGAACTTCTTTTGTCATTATCATAATCTTCATCATCATCATCTTCAGATGAATCAATCTGTCTCTTTTTTTGTCCAGGAATCTTCTTTCCATTTTTTGACTTACATCTAGGGAAGGGAAGGGGTAAATAAGGTACTTTATAGATATATTGGAATAAAAAATGATTTGAAAAACAATATACTAAAGGAATGAACATCTTTGTATAAACAACAATATCCACCTTCAAACTGAGAATATACTACATTTACCTATTTTGAGGTTTCCTGCTTTTAATTTTGTTTTTTGGCTCATAATCAGATTCTGTTTCATCACAACTACTTTTGTCTCTTTCTTCCTCAGATTCTGAATCTGAACCAGACTGAGATGGAGATCCTGAGCCCGACATCTGCCAGTCTTCACTGTATTAAAGATAAATAAATAGATAAGAAGTATCTTTAATTATAGTTACATAATATAGCACCGTCTGTCTCTAATAAAATATAAAATGATTACCTCAACTAAGTTGTATGCCATTCAATATAAAAAAAGTTAGTTTTCACCTAAAGCTAATAAATGTCTACTGCTGTTTGTTTAGTGCCATTGAGTCAGTTCTGACTCTTAGTGACCCTATATGTGGTGTCCAAGGAGCAGCTAGTGGATTTGAACCACATACCTTGCAGTTGAAACCAACCTTGTGGTCCAGTGTTTATCTTAGAGTACCATATATCGAAAGCTCTGAAAACATTTTCATAAATGCCTTCCATAACTCTGGAGTGTTGTTAATCCATTGAAATATAATTGCCTTGGTATGGCGACGTAGGATAAGCACTGAACTGCTAACTATAAGGTCGGCATTTCAAACCCACTAGTATCTCCTCTGAAATCCTATGATTTCACTATGAATCAGAATAAATTTGATGGCACTTAACAACAACGAATTACAAATGTTTGAATCTCACTGTAGATAAAAAATATTAAGCTAATTTAATGTTACAGGGTTTTCATTTTTAAGTCTTTTGTAATTATACTTGCCCTCTCAAATAAAAGATTCTATTTGAAATCTATATCATTTTACTTTTCTGCAGAGATTGACTTTTAACAATGCTTTTAAAAATTGATTTACTAACTAGTACATACACCAATATATAATGGGGGAAGGTCAGTACAAAATGATCAAGGCAAGGCAAAAAGCTGGAAAGAGAGCCAGAATTCAAGGCACAAAGCTAAATACTATTATATACACAATCCTGGAATAACAGTAACAATAATAATCTATGAGTAGATACACAAACACTCAAACTGAAGAGGTGGGAAAGTTAATGAGACTACATCCACAGTCAACTAACTACTGGTGTGACAGAGGATATCGCTACATAGGTACTCAAATGTATGGCAAATATACCCATGGATATAGTAGAGCATGTTGTTGTTGTTGTTGTTAAGCGCCGTTGAGTCCATTTCAACTCAAAGTGACCCTGTGTAGGGATTCCAAGGAACAGCTGGTGAGCTTGAACCACCGAACTTACAGTTCAAACCGATCTTGTATCAAGTGCTTATCCTATGGCTCCATGCCAGGAATCCATAGTATAGCATACACAGAGCAAGGTTATGAAAACTTAGCCATAACCAAGCACCTAGAAGGAAAGAGTTACTAAGTCTAGGGGCTCAAGCTCACAGTCTCAGGGGAAACAAACTGGCAAAAATACAGCCTACAAAGGTAACATTCTTTATCCTACTTTCATGAATGTTTTTATTGTTGTTAGTGTCGGCAAGTAAGTTCTGACTCATAGTGACCCTATATAGAGTTTCCAAGGAGCAGCTGGTGAGAGCTTGAACTGTCAATCTTGCAGCTCAAACAGACTTTGCGGTCGAGTGCATTAACCCACAGCACCACAGCCTCCACTTTCATGAATAGCAACTAGGATATTAAAATTGTGAGTGGCTACCTAAGGTACAATTATTACTCTCTCCCCATTCAACAAACACAAATGAAGAAAATCAAAGACCCATCGAAACAATTAGTCCAAAGGACTAATGGATCCTGTGAGCCACATCCTTAACTACACTGGCACTGGAAGATCCAGATAGTTTAGGTTACCACTTTCAGCCACTCTAAAAGGGATCACAATGGGAGGCCCTGGATAGCATAAGAGAAAAATTATGCATGAAACTCAAAATCATGGAATAGACCAGGCTTATTGGTCTGACAAGAGACAGGGACAACTCCTGAGCTGCTCTTAGTTACCCTTCAGGTCTGAAATTTTCACTCAAACTAACAGTAAACAATAATATCAGGAGGGTATGTACTCACTAGAACCACCAACTATATGAGACCAAAAGGGCAGCATTAGTCCAGGAATAAAGCTTAGAAGGCAGGAAGGGGTAAGAAAGAAGAGCAAATGAAAATGTTAAAACACAAGAAGGAAGTGGAAAAGAGTACTGTTACACTGTGGGTACTGCAATGAATCTCACAAATCAAAATGTGTAAAAATTGGTGAATGGAAACCCAATTTGTTTTGTGAACGTTTACTCAAAGCATAATACAATGTCAAAAGGAAATAGAAAAAAAAAAACAAAAACAAAGATACTACATGTTCAATCAAAAAATATATTTAGGAAAATCAAAGATGTGCCCATCTCAACCAATATTAAAAGATTACTTTACATTTACTAGTACTTTAGTTTATTTCAGACCGATCAATATGTAGATAAAAAAAAATGCCGTTGTTAAGTGTCATTGAGTCAGTTCTGACTCATAGCAACCCTATATAGTTTCCAAGGAGCAGCTGATGAGTTTCAACTGCCTGTGACATTACGGTCAAGTGCTTATCCTTCAGTGCCACACCAATATTTGACTGTAAAATAAAGTTTGAATGAAAGAAACACTTTTAGTTCTTATACAAGGGGGCTTCAAAAAGATCATGGAAAATGGAATTAAATGAGTGGAAATTTTCCATTCACATTCTGAAGCCTCCTCATATGTACTTTATCTCCTCTTTTTATAGCTACTGTTTCTGCTCCAGAACTCTGCATTATCTTATAACATGCACGACTCCTTAGTGTTTTCTTAAGCAAGCACATGACAACATAGCAAATTTCTTTTTATTAAGCTTTTTTCCAGGTTCGTACACTGGAACTAGCAAATAGGCAGCACCTATGAAAAAGTCTACTGTAACTTAAACAAATTATAAATTATAATAATTTTAGTACCTGAGCACATTTATTCATTATCCCAAATTACTGACGCTTTAAAAAAAATATTCTTTGCTTACACCTACTAAAACTGAGTTTAGAAATTAATACCTAAGTGGAAGAGTCAGAAACTGAAATTCTAAAAAACAAATCTGAGGAATTTACGAGCATACAACATAGCAAAAAACAGGAAGCAAGCATGTAGAAAGAGACAGTGAAGATAGAATTTGTTGTTGCTGTTAGGTGTTGTCGAGTCTGAACCAACTCAAATAACCTTATACATAACATAATGAAACAGTCTTGTGCCAACCTCACAATCATTTCTATGCTTGAGCCCATTACTGCTGCCACTGTGCCAATCTGTCTCTTTGGGGGTGGGGGGTGTCTTCCTATTTTCCACTGACCCTCTACTTTATCAAGCATGATGTGCTTCTCCGAGGATTGGTCTCTCCTGATAATATGTTCGAAGTATGAGAGATGAGGTTTTGCCACCCAGGCTTTTAAGGAACAATGTAGCTATACTTCTTCCAACACAGATCTGTTTGTTCTCTGGCCATCCATAACTTTCACTATTCTCCTCTAACACCATTAACTCAAATGCATCAATTCTTCTATGGTCTTCCTTATTCACTATCCAATTTTCACATGCATATGAGGTTACTGAAAATACTATGGCTTAAGTCAGGCACATCTTTGTCCTCAAACTGACATCTTTACTCTTGAACACTTTAAAGACGTCTTGTGCAGCAGACTTCCTTAATGCAAATCACTTAATTTCTTGACTACTGCTTACAGGAGTGTTGATGGTTGATCCAAGCAAAATGAAGTCTCTAGCAACTTCAATCTTTTCTCCATTATCTTGATGTTATTTATTGGTCCAATAGTGAGGATTTCCAAAGTACAACTCATACTTCAAGCTGTGGTCTTTGATCTTAATTAGCATGTATTTTAAGTACTCTTCACTTTTAGCAAGCAAGGTTGTATCATCTGCATATTGCAGGTTGTTAAGAGTCCTCCTCCAATCCTGATGCCAAATTTTTCTTCATATAATTCAGCTTCTCAGATTATTTTTTTATTAGCATGCAGACTGAGTAAATATGGTGAGAGAATACAACCCTGGTACACACTATTGCTGATTTTAAAACATTCAGTATTCCTGTATTATGTTCAAACACCTGCCGCTTGGTCTACATCCAGGCTCCTCATAAGCACAATTATTCCAGAATACTCATTCTCTGCAATGATGTTGATAGCGTGTTCTGATCCACAAAATCGAAAGCCTCTGTGTAGTCAATAGAGGACAAGTAAACATCTTTCTGATATTTTCTGCTTTTAGCCAAGATCCATCTTAAACAGCAATGACTGATCCACGTCCTTATCCGAGCTGGATTCAGACAAGAGGATAGAATGGATGATCGAAAATTTTCCTATTTAAACAAGCGCCAGAGGATTTAGAGAACGAGAAAAATATTCAAAGATACAATTAATGAATTTTCAGAAGCTGGAACATATGAATCTTCATATGAAGGGAGCATGAGTCCTGTGGAATAATAAACCCAAATCTAGATTTACTAAAGTGAAAGCATAGAAAATAAACGACAACTATAAATATGAAAGACATGACAATTTTTTTTTTTTTTTTTTTAAGTGTAATAAGAAACAATGAAAATCAACCAAAAGAGGCCATCTAAGTGTCTGAAGGAATCCTGTTGTGTCACTGTGGGTTAATGCACCAGAATGCAAAGCCATTTGCACTGCAAGGTCGGAGGTTCAAGCTCACTAGCTGCTCCTTGGAAACCCTATACAGGGTTGCTATGGGTCGGAACCGACTTTAATGGCACTTAACAACAAAGTGAGAATATGAAGTACTCTTAATACCTTCTGGGTCATGATCTTTTGGAAATTAAAGCAAATTTCTAAAAGGGTTCTCTATAAAACCAAATTTTATATCCAAGTACACAGCAAAAATACTATTTTTATAAATTAACACACTCACACCCAGTCATCCCTATAAACATGTTTCCCAAATTAATATACTCTGATATAATGACTAAGAGAATCCTTAATAGGGTCAAGGACATGATAGAAGAATGATGTAAAATTTTAGGTTGTTCATGATAAATGGACCTAATAAGATGCCATGAGTTAACGATTTACCAAAGCATTAGTATTTTCTTGATATGACAAGTCATTCAAACAAAATGACATACTCTTTATGCTTTTTCCTTTTGACTTCACTGGATGAATTCTCAGAATCGTCACTGCTGGATGAATCCTGTAGAGAAAAATAAAGTAGTATCATAAAAAATTAGAATTTAATCATATATCAAAGTTTTATTTGTGATCTTATTTAACATTCACTTTAGTAACAGCACCTGTAAAGCCATTTTCCTTCCATTTTGTTATAGTTATACCATTAACTGATTGAGAGTAATTAATCTAATAATTTGTTTTATTAAAATTATGATAGCCAAGGATAAAGCCTTAAAATTACGTTTCTGAAACCATATTTGCCTGATATGGACATAATGAGTCCTTTTTGGTATGCAAAATTTTTACTCCATGAAGTGTTTTATAATAGCTTTTCCTGGCTGCTTTCATGCAAACACATGTGCATTTACACATGTTTATGCCCACAAAGAGACTTCATTGTTTCAAGTTGCAGTCTATTCTTTTAAACATACTCTATATTGGTAATTCTTCATCTTCTGTACAAACATGGTTCTTCCAGTTATGTGTATGTATACAGGTGCATATGCTTGTTTATGTGTAGTTCATATATTTAACTATTTCTCCTAATGTTTTCCATTTTTAGTTTATTTCTAGTTTTGCTGTGAAGAGCAAATGCATACAAGTTTCTCACTGTTTATTTTGAGTTAGTCCCTAAAAGTGGAATTATTGGATAAATGCATGTCACTATTTGAGACTTTTCGTATGTGTATCTAAGTATGTTGTTGGTAAGTACCGTGGAATCGGTTCCAACTCATAGTGACCCTGGCACAGGGTTTCCGAGGCTGTAAATCTTTACAGGAGCCAAACGCCTCATCTTTCTCCTGCAGAATGGCTGGTAGTTTGAACTGCTGACCTTGAAGTTTGCAGCCCAACTTGAAACCACTACACTATCTAAGTACAGTTATTCCTTAAGCTAGTCTTTAAAAGCACTTATTACTTTAAATAATTTCATAAAGACCTAGCTATTTAAATGGTAAAGTACCAAGTCTAATTTAAAAATATTATCTTATTGTCAAAACTGACCTCTTCTGATCCACTATTAGATGAGGCTTGATGTTGCTGCTGCTGTTGTTGCTGCTGCTGCTTCTTGAGCAATGCAGATCTCTGAACAGCCAGAATACTGGGACTTGATTTCCAAAACTACAATAGAAACAGAAAGCAGTATTTTTTTTTTTTAAGTTAATTTATTGAACAGAACTTCTCCAAATAACAAAAATATTTTTCTTACTCATAAATTTTAATCCAATATCACTGAAATATAAAAATGTAGTTTTCACTGTATAAAAAAACAATATTTATAGTATATTTAGCTTTACAGATGATATCAAGAAATATTCTCTCTGGTGTTAAGAGTATTATTTTGATCAAGTAATAATATGCTACTCAAAATGTAGTTACACACTATAGAAAGTCTGAGGTAGAGACGAAGCACTTGGGTCAAAATGTATAGCAATTATGTCTCTAAATTGGCTTTATTTGGGGGGTAGTAAGATTTTTCTCCATGAAAGGAATTACTATGTTGATTTATAAATTCTGGATAGAGTATATTATCTCATTGTGAACTGGTACTCTGAGTAACATAGCATCAACCAGCTGTCATCAAGTCAATTCTAACTCATGGCTACCCCATTTGTGTCAAAGGAAAACCAGAGTTCCAAAAGACTCTGGTAGAAATTTTTGTTTTGTTTTTAAGGAGTGTGAATGAATTTAAATTTTCAACAATTTCAGTTACCAGTTGAGCATAGGGCACCACCACCAGACTCCTTAGGAACACTACTGTATACTGCAATAAGGTATGTTGTTGTCAAGTGCCATCAAGTTAGTTTCAAACCATAATGATTCTGTATACGGTTTCCAAGGAGCAGTTGGTGGGTTTGAACTGCTAAACTTTAGGTTAGCAGCCCAGTGTTTATTCTACAATACCATACACCAGGACAAGTTTTAATTTATCTTGTAGCAGTTTACTTTAGAGTTCCACTAAATCCTCTTGCTACTAATATCAAGTATTTCCTTAAAATATCTAAAAAGTAAATTAGCAAATGGGTATCACAAATCCTTTAATTTTTAACTATGAAACACTGAATATTAATTATGAAACTCATTCCCAAGAAAGGTTTTTTTTTTTCATATATGTATGTACATATGGAATTGACTTGATGGCATGCACATATGGAATTCACTTGATCTGCACATAATAGCTCTGGTTTGGTATGTATTTAATACACAGACAGTGTTTTTACTCTTGCTATGTTACAATTTCAGATGACTTACCCAAGACAATTAATGCAGATATTTAACTAAAATTTGACTGACAAGTAAAAGTAAAATTTTAATGCTTAATATTTTCTTTTTATCTTCCCCCTAAGAGTTAGATTTAGAAAGCATAAAGAAATGCTAAAAGTTTTCCCAAAGTAACACAAAAAAGCTATCTTTCATTGGACATTTTATTTTTTTTTACCTCAGCTCCATCAACTTTCGGCGGTTTTGCTTGAACTTTGTTTTCTCGTGAAGTGTCTGACTCAGACTCTGACTGACTGCCTGATTCAGATCCAGAGTCAGAGTCACTGCTACCTGACTGGCTACTGCTTCCATCACTACTGCTTCCAGAACTCGAACCAGATCCAGAGCCTGAAGCTGACCCAGAATCATCATCCGACTGGCTACAATTCGAAAATAAACAAATTTCAAACAAAATTCATTATGAATTTAATTTTTATTAAATTCAGAAAAACGTCTCAAATCATTAAATCAAGTTTATTTCCTATTACAACTTGGTCTATGAGCAATAATAAATGAATGAGTGTTAATTTTTAGCACTAAACTGACAGAGTTTAATACAATTTTGACTGAGACATATGCACTTAGAGCTCCATATTCATGACACTGAGCAACATGCACCAAGTTCAGGATCCTGAGTTACAAATTTGGGGAAACAAGAGGTTTATGGCAAAGTCCCTACCCTTAAAAGATTAGTTGTTGTTGTTGTTGTTAAGTGCCGTCGAGTCGGTTCCAACCCATAGCGACCCTGTATAGATTAGTAAACTACAGTAATTAGGAAGTAGGGATTGTATCAAATGTTAAATGTGCTGAAAATGGCCACATAAGCAGATGCAAAAGTAACTTCTTTGTAGCACTAGACTGCTAACCCCAAGTTTGGGAGTTCACACCCAGCAGCCATTCCTTGGAAGCCCTACACAGGGTTGATGAGTTGGAACCAATACGACGGCATGTAAGAAAAACAATTTGCTTTAATGTTTTATCTCTGTTCTAGCATTCCAGGACGGAGAATATAACTTAGTATAATTAAGTTATAACAAATTAAATTACTAAACAGAAATCAGTAAAATCACTTCTCTGGGAAAATTGTTTAAATATCTCCTAATTCAACAGCAATAAATCTAAAATAATGACAGTCTCTCAATCTTTCCTAGCCTCTGTACAAACATGCAAAAGTAATAAACAGCTCATTATTAATTCTTATTCCAGGTTAGTCTATAACTGATATGGATAAATATTTGACTACAAATTAATATTACCCATAGTCATGTGTTTTACATCAGAACTGTTGAAAACGCAGATGTTAAATCTTTAGTGCACTTGGCACTCAGCCTTTAATTTAACTTAATTTCATTTGGCTTTATGAGAAACAATAGGTAATACAGCTTATGCATAAACCAATTGGTGTTGAGGATAAAGTAGAACTGTTCCATAGGGTTTGGAGACTAAATCTTTAGGGGAGCTAACAGTCTCATCTTCAATGTGCATACATGTCTTCCACTGTAATTTTCAGAAATGCCACAAGATGGAGCTATCATGTCATGAAAACATTGTATTTCTCATTTTCCAGAACAAGGAGTTGTCCTGGTGTGGTGCTGTGGGTTAATGAACCAGACTGATAAGCCGTTTGAACTGCAAGGTCAGCAGTTCAAGCTCACCCGCTGCTCCTCGGAAACCCTATACAGGGTCGCTATGGGTCGGAACCAACTCAATGGCACTTAACAACAACAACATGGAAATGGGAGTCCTGGTATGGCATTGTAGGATCAGCCCTACACTAACCACAAAATCAGTGGTTAAAACCCACCAGCCACAACTCGAAAACCCTATATACAGGGTTGCTATGAGTTAGACTCCTGGTGCTGGCACTACAGGATAAGCACTGGACTGCAAACCACAAGCTCAGAGGATCAAACCCACCAGAAGCTCCTCAGAAACCCTATGAGGATGGCTATGAGTTGGAACCAACTCAATGGTATTTGACACAAGATGGAGCTATCATGGAAACAGAAATGTTTGCTTCTCAAAGTTATAAAAATTTAAATGTTTAGCTTGAATAAACAATGACAAGCATACTTGCGTTCTTAAAACTAAAATCTAGTGTAATAAATGATTTTAAAAAAGTTTTATTAAATAAAAACTTTTCTTTGAAATGCTATACCAACATCATCTTTGTCATTGTATCTAGGCTCTGATCATAGGATTCTGAGATATAAAAAAAAAAAAAAAATCACACGTTATAATCTAAAGTGAATCCTGGTGACATAGTGGTTAAAACATTTGGTTGCTAAACAAAGGTTGGTGGCTGTAATTTACCGGCTGCTACATGGCTTTCTACTCCCGTAAAGATTTACACCCTCGGAAACCCTGTACAGGGTCGCTATGGGTCGGACCCGACTCGATGGCACTTAACAACAACAACAACAACAACATGGCAAAAAGGCATGACAGTAAGTTTCTGTAATGATTTACAGCTTTGGAAAGTTTATGGGGCAGACTTATTTTGTCCTCACCTGGTGTGGCACTGTGGGTTATTGTGCCAGACTGCAAAGCCATTTGAACTGCAAGGTGGGCAGTTCAAACACACCAGCTGCTCCTCAGAAACCCTATACAGGGTTGTTATGGGATGGAATCGACTTGACGGCACTTGATAACAACAACATAGGGTCACTATGAATTGAAACTGACACAATAGCATGGATTTGAGGGGATGGGGAGGAACTATGTTTAAAAAGGTGTCCTGGTGTGGTGCTGTAGGATAAGCAATGGATTGCCAACCACAAGGTAGGTGGTTCAAACCCACCAGCCACTATGCCGGAAAAAGATGATACTTTGCTCTGTAAGATTTATAACCTCTGACACCTTACACAGGGTCACGAGGAGTCAAAGTTTACTTGATTGTAGTATTTTAGAGTTTGGGGTAGACTCAATCCTCGATCCTATTGGTATCAAGGGAATGTTAACCGTTTGCACCAGCCCAGGGACTCCTACAGGTAGACAGTTAAAATTGCTTGTTTAACAAATTAAACTTTAAATTAAAGTAGAAATCTTTTTTTTATTTTCTTTAAGGAAAGGTCATTTTGTGGTGTTCAGAGCTAACAAACAGCCTGAAGCAAGGTTACTCTACTGGCCAAAAGGGCTACCATTGAAAAGTCTTTATTTTGGGTACAGTTGTTGTAAAGTGCTGTCTGAGTCGAGCTGATTCACAGCAATCCTGTGTAGGGTTTCTGAGGGGTGGCTGGTAAGTTTGAACTACCAACCTTGCAGTTCAGACTTACCTTGTAGTCCAGTGCCTATTCTATAGCGTCATGTCAGGACTCCATTTTTGGGTATTAGACTACATAAATAAGGAGGTTCTCAATTCACTGATTTTAATGATCTCCAGAATGGAGTTAAGTGAAAATAAGCAAAATAGAAAACAATATTTATGGTATACTTCATGTAAGAAAGAAGGAAATACTCATATGTATTTGTTAATATTTTTTAAAAATGGCAACATAAATGAACAAGTAAATTTTAAATGGTTACCTAAATGGAAACAGAGAGGACAAAATTGAAATGATTCTCCAGTTTTGAAACAATCTAATTGTTCTGCATAATTTTAAATAAAAGATCTTAAAAATTGATAGTAAAGTATAGATATGATGAGAAAAAAACTACATTCCATTATAAAATTTTGAGCTAAAACAAAAAGGCAAAAAGTCCAACTCTAATAAGGTTATTCTATTCCAGCCCATTACTACAAATATTCTTTCTAAAACAAAAATCTGATCATGGCATAACATTCTCTTATAAGTCTCTTTAGTGTTTGTATAACAATACTTTTACCTGCAAGGCCTTTCATCCGGAATGTAACCCTAACCTGTCTTTAGCCACTTTCTAACTAGAAATCCTAGTTCTAGCTATGACAAACTATTTTTCTTTCTATGAAAACTAGTTTTTCTCTACTTCCTGCATTCACACAATCCCTTTTCTGTTTCCACTGTATGATTCTAACTTGAGCCTCACTTCATGACTACTCCTCCAACAAATTTATGACTATATCTCAATCCAACATTAAATTAGGTATTCTTCCACAGAACTTCCCAGACATCCTATATGTACCACTATGTTGGTTATAAGGACATCTTTAATTATCACTGTGTTTTGTTTTTTTATATCTTACCGAAGACCATATGTTCTTTGAGTGATAGAATTTTGTCCTTTTCTTTGTAGACACATAAATAACTCTATGTTTGAAGGGTAGATGGATGAATGAGTCAGCAAATAAGATACACGTGGGGGGGAACAAATAAGATGGCAGATCGGGTAGACGTATAGCAGAGAGCTCCGCCAACAACAACACAGAATACCCGACCAAGCAGGTTCAGGGGATGGTCCCAGAACTCTGAACCACATGTAAAGGAATAGTTAGAAGGTTTGAAGGCTCACAGCTGGGGGAATTTGTGGCAGAAGCAAGAAATCTATTGCTTTCTAGTCCAG
>NW_006408853.1:1609043-1669278 GCF_000296735.1 Chrysochloris asiatica
TAAAAAAAAAAAAAAAAAGATACATTTGGGAAAAACTTGTATACATTTTGGCTGTAAGAAAAATGTCTGGGTTCCAGCTAACATTTTATTTACAGTAATAATCAATAAACCCAGTTGGCTTCAAGTAGACTCCGACTCATGAGAATCCATGTGTGTTAATAGAACTGTGCTTCATAGGAATTTCAGTGCCTGGTGTTTTTGGAAGTTGATTGCCAGGCCTTCTTTCAATTCACCTCTGGGTAGACTTGAACCTCCAGTCTTTCATTAACAGGCCAGTGCATTAAACACTTGTACCAGCAAGAAATGCCAATAACCAATGTCACTGATCTTTTATACAATTTAAGAATCCTGGAGTGGCGCTGTGGGATAAAGCACTGGACCGTGAGGTCGGTTTGAACCGCAAGGTCAGCAGTTCAAACTCACCAGATGCTCCTCATAAACCCAGTACAGGGTAGCTAAAGGCCAAGATAGCCAAACTTCATCTCTCATTCTTCGGACATATTGTCAGGAGGGACCAGTCACTGGAGAAGGATTCAATGTTTGGTAAGGTGGAGGGTCAGAGATAAAGAAGAAGACCTCCAATGAGATGGATTGGCCAAGTGGCAGCAACGATGGACTCAAGCGTGGCAACAGTAGTGAGATTGGCCCAGGACTGGGCAGTGTTTCGTTCTGCTGTGCATAAAGGTCGCTATGGGTCGGTACCAACTCAATGGTACCTAACAACAACAACAACATGAGTCAGAACCAACTTGACAGCACTTGACAACAACAACCCAACACTTAAAAGTTACCTTTATTATACCTCACTAGCACAATAATAATAAGATGACGAATTATTAGAAACTAAGTTCTTTTCTTCACTTTTCTCCATTTATAACAGAAAAAAATATTAAGATTATAGGTTGTTGTTAAGTGCTGTGAAGTCAGTTCTGACTCACAGCGGCCAAGGAGCAGCTGCTGGGTTTGAACCACCAACCTTACAGTTAGTAGTCCAGTGTTTAGCCTACAGAGCCACAGCAGTATTTCTATATAACTGTATTTTTTTTCTTACAGTAAATTAATTAGAAAATACTACAGGGTTGCTATGAGTCAAAACTGACTCAGTGGCACACCACTACCACCACATTAAAGAGAAAAGATAGCATTCAAATTAAAGTTTATTTTCATAAAAACTTTCAAGTATAAATAAATACAGCAATATGAGTTGTCATGTATTTATAACTCAGCTTCACAACTATCAACTCATGCCAACCTTGTTGCAAATAACTTACCCTTCCACTGCACATATCTCAGATCTTTTAAGTTTTTCCAGAAATACTTTAGTACTGATGTTTTTGTGTTTTGTTATTTTAATAAACATCCACACCATCATTATAACTAAAACAAATAGCATTGATTCTTCAAGATACAACCAGTCAATGGTACAGGCCACCCTTTTAATCTCTTTAGTTCTATGTTGCTTCTGTTGATTAAATAGGAATCTAAACATGGTTCACACATTGCATATTACAGAAATCGCTTTTTTTATTAATCAAACAGTCCCCTCCTGCCTCTTTTTCTTGAAATTTCTTTTGTGGGAGAAATTATTATGTAATTTGTTCTGTAGCATTTCCTGCAATCTAGACTTTGCTGACTGCACCTTTGCGCTATCTCTTAAAATGTTTTTTATCTGCAAATTCAAGTGTTATCAGCTTTATTCATCAATTACAAAATTTCCCATCAGCTTTATACCTAGCAGCCACTGATTATTACATGGCTTCATTCCTTATATAATTATTGTTGTTAATGTTGAATAGGTTCCAATTCATAGCAACCCTGTTCCAAGGGTTCCAAGGCTGTAAGTATCTGCAGGAGCAAAAAGCCTCAACTTTCCCCCATGAACCAGCTGGTGGTTTCGAACCACTGACCTGTGGTTCACAGTCTATTGTTTATCCTACAGAATCAAATGGTGATATTACATCATTCTTCCTTCATAATCAGGTGAAACACTTCAGTACATACTTTAATAGTTTGAGTCCTTTTGATAAGTCTTCAAGTAGTCTTTGATATCTTCCTTGGTTTTTGATATGTAAGATGTTCCATTATCAATGTGCGTATTTTTTGCCTCAGACCGTAACTCAGCTATGTTTTATCTGAAAGCCTGGTTCCACTTAAAAGGACATGGTAATTAAGAGATTGCAATCTGAGTACTTAGAGAACCTATTGCTATACTGGATTGATCACTGGAATGAGTTATGTTGTTATTAAGTGCCATCAAGTCAGTCCCAACTCATAGTGACCCTGTATGGGGTTTGAGCAGAGGCTGGTGAGTCTGAACCATCAACCTTACAGTTCAATGACCTTGTGGTCTAGTGTTTATCCTATGGTACCATACCAGGTCTTCAACTTCTTAGATGTTTTTAAAGTAAATTTATTCAAGTGTTGTTAAATGCCTTAGAGTCAGTTCAGACCCATAGAAACCCTGGATAGAGTTTCCAAGAGCAACTGGTGGGTTTGAACTGATGACACTGTGATTAGCAGTCCAATGCTTATCCTATGGTGCCACACAAAATAACATCATCAGGAATAACAACTTGATTATTAAAGATATGATTTCTTTACAATTCATTTTGTCCTTATAGTACATACTCTCACACTCAAATTACTGCTTACGAGCATCTGAAACAATACATTTTGGTGAGCACAGCCTCCAATTTGTATAATTAGTGTCATTCACTTTTATAAATAATTTTTAGAGACTTTTTAATCATTTGTATTTCATATTGCATAATCCTGGTGTGGTGCTACAGGATCAGCACTTGACTGCAAATGACAAGGTCAGAAGTTCAAACCCACCAGCTGCTCCTTGGAAACTATATTCAGGGTCGCTATGAGTCAAAACCAACTTGAGGGCACTCATCAACAATATCATCAACAATTTTTTATAGCGAGAAATCCAGCTTACCATCCCTGTCTGCTCTACGCTGTGCTTTCCCATCCCTTATAGTAACCACCATTTTTAAGTTTTTATGTATCTTTCTTTTAACATAAGCAAATTATGAATAATTACATTTATAGCTTTGCTATCATAAATGACTAGAAAGAGCTTTTACACTCTTAAATGGATTCCTGGTGTGGCACTGTATGATAAGCAATGTCAGCCAGAAGATAGGATGTTCAAACCTACCATTGCTCCTTAAAAACCCCATACAGGATCGTTGAGTCAGAACACACTCGACAGTACATAACAACACAGAGATGATAGCATATATTACACAAAGCATATTCTGGAGATCATTCTGTAGCAGTATTTTCTCCATTCCTTTATGAAGCTGCCTATATACTTCATTTTGTAATCCATTTCCAACTTGTCTTTCAAAGAATATTTGTTTGGTTTGCAGTCTTTTGATATTACAAGCAGCTATACAATAAACTACGCTTTGTTGTTGTTAAGTACTGAGTCAGTTTGAACTCATAGCAACCCTGTATAAGATTTCTGAGGAGAGGCTGGTGAGTTTGAACTACCTATCTGCGGAGTCCTTGTGTGGTGCTGTTGTGGACTGCAAAGTCATTTGAACCGCAAGATCGGTAGTTCAAGCTCACCAGCTGCTTATTGTAAATCCTATACACGGTCGCTATGGGTCAGACTGACTCAAAAGCACTTAACAACAACAATCTTGTGGTTAGCAGTTCATTTGATTATCCTACATTGCCACACAAGGGACTCCAAATGGCCCTTTGTTGTTGATATAGAATCAAAAACATTCCACCACATTTATAGGGGCAATGATGGTGCTGCAGGATAAATATTT
This sequence comes from Chrysochloris asiatica, assembly GCF_000296735.1. Taxonomy (NCBI): domain Eukaryota; kingdom Metazoa; phylum Chordata; class Mammalia; order Afrosoricida; family Chrysochloridae; genus Chrysochloris; species Chrysochloris asiatica. The sequence goes on from NW_006408853.1 coordinate 1,612,835, forward strand.
AGACGACAGTTCAAACAAACTGTGGGAAAACGAACAGGCTTTCTGCTCCAGTAAAGATCTATGGCATCAGACACCGAAAACTGACTCAATGGCACTTAACATTCTATACTTGAAGTAGAGCTTTTTGAAAAAAACATACAACCAGTTTCTAGTGTTGGTACAGTGAAGGTACATGGTATGCCTGTTAAACAATCTTATTATGTCAAAAGGTAAGAAAAAACATTTTTAAAGGGGGGGGGAGCATATAAAAAAATAATAAAGAAAATACAAGGACACAACCAGTATGAGAGCTTCCATTAACCAAATCTGATTTGACTATGAAAATAAAAAATAGAAAAGTTATCCATTTAAATAAAAAAGGAGATCATGTTGCTGACAGAAAGAGTAGAATGCCAATTAATAAAAGTGAATAGATTGTATATACAGGGTAGGGAGGGATGGGCAACTTAGACATTGGCTACCTAAAATGAAGGGGCAATACACGCACAAAGCGACTGGCTTACAATTTTTCAAGAGGGAGTCTAGTTTAACAGTGTGCAGGAGCGTGTAGAGTCCTCACTGAATAGTTTTCATGTTGTCTAGATGGGTCTGGTGAAAGGAGATGTGGATAGGATTCTTGTGATTCAATAGTAATTGTTACCATGACTATTTGCGACTGTCACAACTATAGAGTTTTTGTAACAAAAACGGGGGAGTAGTTAACCTTACAGTCCAGAAACAGAGGACCCTAAGACCATCAAGGGGGATGAGCACAGGCAGAATGCGGGGACCCTATCCAAAGAAGCAGCGACACTAGAGATGGAGGAAGAGATGAAGACCTGATGCATGGAGATTGTAATCATTGCAATGCAACGATGGTGTAAACCCAATGTTCTCCCAAGTAAACTATCACTCAGTTCACAATAAAAACTTAAAAATACAAAAAGTGGAATGGGTAGTAACAGTAAAGATAATCACTTGGCAATAATCCAATACTTCTTTTGTCATGAATCATCAATGTATAAATTCAGGGGAAGAGCTTGATAAACAAAATATTTGTATGGTTTTGTGAACCTTCTCACATACTGCTTATAAAGCATAATGAGAAACTATAGTGGAGAAACCAGACAAAATTTTGTCCTGATTATCCAAATGACTATCACCAGAATACAGACAATTTACGAGAATGAGTCAAAAAATTATCTGCAGTCTGGCTATAGAATTTATTTTAATCAAATCTTAGAAAAGCCAGATACATCATTTTTTGACACAATCTCCTTGCTTTTCAGTACACTTTGTCAACAAGCTTTCATATTCTCTTATTATACAATGTTTTAGGCTGAGCTGTGATCCACAAGTGCAACACTGTCTTAATTTCTTCATAAAAGCTGAATCTTCCACCTTTAGGGATGCTTTAAGGGGATCAAACAGATGAAACGTTGATGGAACATTATCAGGACAATATAGGGAGGATGCTTTAACACCTTGAAGTTTCTGCCGAGTGTCAACAGTGTGAGCAGGTGTGGGAAGAGGTGTATGGATGTGCAAAGTCATGCAAGATCATAATGTCGTTGGATAGCAATACTCTGAGTTTAATCCAAGATTTACTTTTCAGCTCTTCTGTGAATGTCTTACTATGAAGACCACTATTGATTGCTGAACCTTTTTCCTGATAGTGTTCCAATACTGGTGCCCACTTGAGAATTCCAGAAAACTGCAAACTTCAATTTTTTCAGTTGATGATTGGCTTTTGAGCTTTATCTTGGTTAGTGATTGAGGATATTTCCATTTCATACTCTGTCATCTACGCTACTAAGGTTAATAGTGATGAATCCAAGTCTCGTAACCAATAAAGACTTTTTTTTTTTTAAAGAAATTTACTTTCCTTCAAATACTGGTCCAAATTTTGTTTGCAGATGTCAAAATGCTTCTGTTTATGCTCTTCCATGAGTTGTTTCGGTACTCATCTTGCACAAACTTTTCAAAATCCCAGTCTGTTATGGATTCTTTCATAGGCAGAGCCACAGCTAATTGGCCACATAATTCACTGCCACTCACCTATTCAACAGAATCATCTTGCATGCATGCTCAATGTTGTCATCAGCCATGGACATGGACAAACGCTTTAGTATATACAGAGTGACATGGACAAACGCTTTAATATATACAGAGTGAAAGAATTTTTGACCCACCCTTGTGTGTGTGTGTGTGTATATGTATGTGTGTGTGTGTGTGTATATATATATATATATATATATATAAAATATATATATAAATATATATATAAATATACACACACACATACATATACACACACACACACATATATATATGGAGCTCTGGTAGTGTAGTGGTTACAAATCGGGCTATGAATTGCAAGGTCAGCAGTTTGAAACTACCAGCTGCTCCGCAGGAGAAAGATGAGGCTTTCTGTTCCCGTTAAGAGTTACAGCCTCGGAAACCCTGTACAAGGTCGCTATGGGTCAGAAAGGACTCCACGGCACATAACAACAACAAGAACAAATATATATATGGTGGTTACGTGCCATGGAGTCGTTTCATTTATATATGGTATATATATATATAAAGAATGATAAAAGGAAAATGTGGCAGAAGTTAAAAATTAGTAAAACTAAAACTTTCTTGGTACGCTTGCAACTTTCCTGTAACTTGAAATTAATTAAAATAAAAAATGTTAACAAAAACATTTTGATACCACACTTCCTTCAGTAATGTTTCTGAAATCTCATCTGTAGATAGTAAAAAAATATAAACATGAGTAAATTTAAAATTCACAAAAGTTAAATGAATGTAACAGGCAAGTAAGTGGTACCAAGAATAGCAATATCCAATAAACAGTTGATCAATAAAACAGTAAAACTCAGCAGTTATAAACATGAAAACTGCATACAACTTGTCCTCAAAAAAGACTTGAAATGAAAATAACGAATATTAAGAGAAGAAAACTGAATGCCAACTATATACAACAGTTGATCTCAGAAAATGCTAGTTTTCCTACCTAACATGTCATCTTTACTTTCTTGACTGAAATATGTCAGGGCCACCTAGTGTAAGAGAGTGTGTACCACAACAAGCTTAAGTCAATAAACAGAGTGTGCTATTTTTCCCAAAAGATTGTTTAAAGGGGGGTAGCTCAACTAGGAGCAGCTCCCTGTTTTGCTCATCTACTTTTCTTACAAAATTTGCAACTTACATCATGAAAAGGTTGGGAAAAAGAAATCTGAATGCTCAAAATTCACACATCTTCAGATTTTTTTTCCCCAGGACTGGAAAGTATTTTATTCTGTTGTATACAAGGTTGCTATGAACTGTTACCAATTTGACAGCGCTTGGCAACAATGACAAAACTGCATCATTCTTTACAGTAAATTTAACTGTAAGGAATTCAATTAACTAATATAATGAATGCAATCAATAAATTACAGTAGTCATATATTTCAGACAGGTATGAACATTATATGCTAGTGGCTGCCTTATTGGACAACAGAGAGAGAGAACATTTCCATCATCATGGAAGCTTTCCTTAGGCAGATGTTTTTATAAACTATTACAGGTTTGTCAATTGAACTCACTCAACCAAATGTGTGTCTGTAACAACTGGAGTTTCAGGTTGATAAGACTGAGGTAAAGAAGGACTGGTAGCTTACTAAATTACAAGTTAGGATGCAAACTGCAAGGTCAGCAGTTAAAATCTACCAGCTGTTTCATGGAATATAGATTCTTTTGGTATAGACACATATAATATCATTTTACTATAATCCTAAAGCTATTACAAGTCAATGTCCTTAATAAGAAAAAAAATTCATTGGGAAAAAATTTTAATTGAAAGATATATATTTTTTAAGTTTTAATACAGTTTTCCTCAATGGTTTACCCTTCATGAGTTACACATAAATGAAAACGCTACCATTGTATACCTATGGCTTAACTTTTAGGAAAAAGCTTCTCAAATTCTAGCATACTTTAGGATTACCACTGCTTCCCCCCTCTTCAACTTCATTGAATATTCTTGGGGTTCATCCTTTGGAGACCTTGGGTGGTACAAACAGTTAAAGCTCTACTGCTAACCTAATAGTTGGTGGTTTGAGTCCATTCAGAGGGACTTCTGAAGAAAGGCCTAGAAATATACTTTAAAAAAAAAATCAATCAATGAAAACCACAGGAAGCACAGTTGGTTCTCTTACACAAATAGTTCACTGTAAGTTATTATCAACACAATAGCAACTGGTTACTTGTGGGCCCCATGGAAGACCAACCAAACCTGGGGGAGTGGGGATGGGGGAAGGACCAGGGATTTGTGGTAAGGCTGATTTTAAAGCTAAAAATAAGCTTCAAGTGACTGTACTTTACTTTTGTGATAAAATGACTAAGGTTTTACCTCTACCTATTTCTTTTACTTCATCTCAAACTATTCTTCCATCTCTATTCTGCACCCTACAGTCTCACTGCTTTCCTTAAGCCCTTGAATTTATTATACTCTTTCCTATCTCACAGTCTTTGTAAAAGCAATTCTCTCTATCTGTAAAGCTTGTTAGTTTCTGGCCAACCTCTCTTAGTATTTCTAACTCTACTCCTTTGTTTCTCAAGTTAAGTTTTTCATGGACCATGCAAGGATTCTTACCAATACTTATAGAAAACTGCACATTTCCCTCACAGCACAATACATTTTGGAGTACCATACCACACATTAACTAAATACTTAATTAAACTCTCTCCCTCTATTACTTCCTGCAGCAGGTTTCTCATTTCTAAAACAGGGATTTTGTTGTTGATGTTAATTGCAGTAGGGTCAGTTTTTACCAATAACAACCCTATATAGGATTTCCAAGGAGCAGCTGGTGAACTTGAACTGCACTTGAACTGCAGACACAGGGGTTCAAACCAACTTTGCAGTCTAGTGCATTAACCCACACAACCACAACAGGACTCAAAAATGGAGATAACAGTACCCAAATTTCATAAGACAAATAAAGAAAACACTTAATGAAATGTTTTGCATATAATACCTGCTTAACATAATCAAATAAGATTGGAGTGAGATTTCACTTAACAACTGTATCCCTACTTTCACTGTACTTAGCATAGTTGTTGTTATGTGTATTGGAGTCCTAGCAACCCTGTACAGGGTTATCCAGGCTGTAAATCTTTACGGGAGTAGAAAGCCTCATCTTTCTCCCACGGAACAGCTGGTAGTTTAGAACTGCTAACCTTAAGGTTTGCAGCCTAGTTCATAACCACTACACTAACAGTACCTCTGAAAACGTATGACAATTAATAGATAATACTATCTCCTCCCTGCTTTTCATTCAAAAGCACACACATTTTCCTACTGGCTCTCTAAACCTACTTCTCCTTTTACTTAATTTTTGTTTTCTCTTCTTAAAAGTCATCAAATTCTAAACTGCTTTGGGGAAATTAGAAGTCTTTGAAAAATCTGAAAATCTGGAAACACTGGATCTACTTCCTACATGGCCAAAATTGTCTGTACTTAAGCTTTGGTAGCGTAGTGGTTATGAATCGGGCTGCGATCCGCAAGCTTAGCAGTTCGAAACTACCAGCTGTTCTGCAGGAGAAATATGAGGCATTCTGCTCCCGTAAAGATTTACAGCCTCGGAAACCCTGTACGGGGTCGCTATGAGTCAGAACCAACTACATGGCACATAACTACCACCAACCAAGCAGCATTGGCTCCTTTTGATAAGGCAAATGGAAAATTTTAAAATCACCAGTTTCCTCCCCGAAACTAAAGGCCTCATTCCTGGACACTCATATATGTTACCTGCTAAGTCTGGCCTCCCTGAACCTTTCTCTCATTTATATTCTAAGACAAACATTTAAATTATATGTTGTTGTTAAGTGCCATCGAGTCTGTTCCGATCCATAGTGACCCTGTATAGGGTTTCCAAGGAGCAGCTGGTGAGCTTGAACCACAGACCTTGCAGTTCAAACGACTTTGCAGTCTGGCACATTAGCCCACAGCACCACACCAGGACTCTTTATAAGGCTTTATACTTTCAAAATGATTTATAGCCCCAGAAACTCCACACAGGGTCGCTCTGAGTCATAGTTTGGTTTGGCAGTTGGTTTTCACTGTATACCATTTTATCCTTAACAAAATTTCCTTGCAGGTACATCTAAGAAATTCTCCTAAAAACTTCTGACAGCAGAAGTGACCTTTTCAGAGTACCGGCTGTAAGAATTAATTCTAGAAGCAGACAACTTCTTACTACAAATCCCAATCCCAGCAACTTGTCCTGATGGTCAATCTTCCCCTCCTATGTGGCCATGTTTGTTCAGAGCTTACTGTTTCTTCTGTTCTGGCTTTCAGTCCATTTGTTCCCTGTCAGTTGTGCCTCTATTGTTTCTTCTATTAACTAGCATTTTCGTGTGTTTGAGGGAACGGAGTGCAGCAGGAGTGGGAGTCCCTGTTAGCTTAGGCCAGCAAACTGACAGAATAGTATCAACTCCTTTCCTGTGCCATACACTCCACTCTCATCAGAACAGTGAAAAAGACTAAAGATATTAAGACCAATACTGTATGCATAAAAACAGTGAGTTCCCAGATGAGTAACGTAAGATTCTTCTGCAGTAGAGGAAAAAATATTCACTCATTCTTTGCGTTTTTTAGTCACAGGAATTGGAAAACTAGTTTGCAATGGAACCTACAGGAAAAATGCAATAACAAATGAATGACTTTCTAAGAAAATGGTAGCAAAAGGCAGCTGTTTTCCCTACTACCAAATCACCCACTAAAAGGAGAAACTGGCCCTAATAAACCTTGAAAGTAGAATAAAAATGTCAGGAAATGATGTTATGTGTGTAGTGGCTAAAAGGGGTGATGAGGAGTTTGAAAAGAACACCTCAAAACAGCAACATGAGAGACAGGGGTGTGGGTGGGGTTGCATATAATGTTTACACATTAATTTGCATAACAAGTTGGGGATAAAAGCTTACCAGCTGCTCCTTGGAAACCCTATACAAGGTTACTATGGGTCAGAACCCACTCGAAGGCACTTAAGGACAACTCTTAGACATATAATTTTAATTCTATTAAATAATTGATGTATTCATTTGTTCACTACTTTAATTCCTAGCACAAAAAGAATTTTCTTTCCTGCTCAACCCATAGCGCCACTTTTTACCTATATTTAACTCATGGTAGTAGTTAGATGGATTAGATTCCTAGTAGATGAGGAGGCTACTACAGATACCCTGATAGAAGGTAAATTAATTTTTCACAGAAATATTTTAATATAGAATTGCATACGTAGCACATTAAGTTATATACATATAAATAATTTTGTTCACTCTATCAGGTGGCTTCAAAAGTCTGTGGAAACCTTTCATTATCTTTTAGTTCATTTTCTTCCATGAACTTATGAAGCGCCCCCTTGTAATCTAAAGCATGCATCTAGTGAACGAAATCCTCTCTCTCTCCCACTTTGTTGTTAAGTGTTGTGGAACTGGTTCTGACTCACAGCAACCTTGTATAGTGTTCCCAAAGAGTAGCTAGTGGATTTGAGCTGCAGACCTTGCAGTTAGCAATCCAATATTCTACAGTACCACACCAAGATTCCTTTGTGGCTGGTTAAGTGTCAGCCAGTTGGTTCCAACTCATAGTGACCCTGTATAGCAGTTGAAGCTTACCCTACAGTGCCACACCAGGAGTCCCCCTCAGTTACTGTTTAAACATCAATGCATTCAAAACAGCTTTTCTAGTGGAAAAGTTTAAAAGAAATTGTTGGCAAACACTTGTGGGGAGAATTCAGGGCTAACTTATTAGTATTTCGAAATTCAACCATGAATTATTATCTCCCATAATTGCATTTATAGCTCACATCCATTAGATTATGAGCCTCAGGTTGATGGCACACAAAGACAATAAAATGTAACAGGTTTACTGTAAAGACTGAAAGAGATGAAAAGAATTCTGAATAACATTTGTTACTAAGTGCCATCAAGTTGGCATCCGACTCATAGCGACCCTGTACAGAGTTTCTGAGAAGCAGCTGGAGAGCTTGAACCACCGGCCTTTCGGTCACAGCCGAATTTACAGTCTAGTACATTAACCAACAGCACCACATTTAATATGGATAGCTACTAAAAGATTTTTAAAAATAATTTTTTTCTTGAGTTCAACATCAAGTTCAAAGTTTGCTTTGGGTATTCTTTGATTGACCACAACTATAATAATGCACAAAATCTTTATGCATAAAATCTACACATAAACTGAATTTTTCAAAGTAAAAATAATTCAATGGGAGAAAAAGACACAATGATTATGGAATGGTACTATATGCTAGACACTGGGTTCTAACGTAATCCTTTTATTTTCACAGTACAAATAAATAAGCCAAGTAGTGTTGTTAGGGGTCCTGGTGTGGCACTGTGAGTTAATGCACTAGTCGGTTTGAACTAAAAGGTCGGTAGTTCAAGCTCACCAGCTGCTCCTCAGAAACCCTACACAGGGTCGCTATGGGTCGGAACCAACTCAATGACACGTACTTAACAATAAGTGTTGTTAAGTACCACTGAGTTGGTTCTGACTCACAGTGACCTGGTCTATAGTTTCTGAGGAGCAGCTGGTAGGTTTAAACCTCCGACCTTGTGAGTTCAAACAGCTCTTGTAGTCCTGTATATTATCCTGCAGCACCACATCAGAATTCCAAATAAGCAAATGCAAATAGCTGTTGAGGTTAACTGCTGTGCAGTCGGTTTTGACTTACAGCGAACCTGTATAGGGTTTCCAAGGAGCAGTTGGTGAGTTTGAACTGCCGATCTTGCAGTTTAAACCCACCTTGAAGTTGAGTGCTTGCCCTGTGGTACCACACCAAAACTCCAGAGGCTCAAAATACTAAGTGAAGAAAACAACATAATCCCGACACGATGCTAACAAGTATACAAATAATGAAGATATATGGTGAACTGGAAGGAAATTTGAATTTAAGAAAATAAAAGTTACTAATTTCTTAGCATGACTACAGTGATTTGTTTTAAAAGACTATTCCTTTATGTGTATAGCAGAAAAAAGCTATTATCTGTTGCCTACGCTTCTGCAAACCCAACTAAATATCAATTTTCTTTTGCCTTTTAGTGTAAGATTACCTCCCTCCATCTAGATTTGTTTAGAACATGCACATCCAGATAAATATGAGATTTCTTAGTTTCTCTTTCAGGTAGATGTGGCTATGTGAACAGGTTTAGGACAATGGAATATAACTAGAATAGACATGTGCACACCCTTAGAAAGAAGATGTTGTTGTTAAGTGTCGAGTCTGTTCCAACCCACAGCGACCCTGTATAGGGTTTCCAAGGAGCAGCTGGGTGAGCTTGAACCACCAACCTTGCAGTTCAAATGACTTTGCAGTTTGGCACATTAGCCCACAAATGCATCAGAAGAACTAGTTTGCTTTAAATCCTTCACATTTCCTTCTTGGTGGCTGGACATGGCAACCACTGGAGCATAAGACTTACTATGTTAAGGATGTCAGGGTTAACCCACTGGCAAGGATACCTGGATATCCACACAGGACAAAACTCAACTACCTGCTTAAATATAAAAGTAAAAAAGAGTTTTATGAACATCTGTTGTTTGGAGGTATAGCACATTAACTTCTCTAATAATTAGTTGTGGTACCTTGAATTTAGTTGATATGGCTTTTCTACCCAAAGTCTTAATTCATACTAAATGATTAGTTACATGAGACCATGTAAATAAGATGGTGCTGCTGTTAAGTGCTGTCTAGTTGATTCAGACCCATACTGACTCCGTATAGGGTTCCCAAAGTGCAGCTGGTGAGCTTGAGCCACCTACCTTGCAGTTCAAATGACTCTGCAATCTGACGCATTAGCCCACAGCGCCACACCGGTAGACTCTAAATCTGGGACTGGCTAATTTTGCCACCTCATAAGGTTTAAAAAAGTCATCTCAGAAGCAGGAATAGACGATCCCTACCATCAGTAAAATAGAGCATGAATGGAATATGATGTCCCTACGTGGAAAAGTAGAGACAACAGATGTAATGGCAGAAGTGACAGTATGAAGAGACAGAGCAGCTACAGACTTCCAGGCCCAGAGCTGAGTGCCATGCCAGTTAGGCTTGCAGAATGTGCCTTTTAGGCATTTACAAACTGGGTACAGGAGTTTTGTTAGACTTGCATGAGCAGGGCAAAAACCAAGAGGACACATGGCTGAGAGGCCAAAGATAAGAATAAAGTGTGTCTACAGGGTCCTGGTGTGGCACTGTGGGTTAATGCGCCAGATTGCAAAGCCATCTGAACTGCAAGGTTGGTGGTTCAAGCTCACCAGCTGCTCCTCAAAAACCCTATCCAGGGTCACTATGGGTCGGAACTGACTCAACGACACTTAACAGTATGGCAGAGAAATGTCCCTGGCTGGAGGAATGCTGCATCCTTACTTGTTTCTGATCCTGAATTATATACCCTGCTCACTTTATTAATAAACCCCATAATCATAAGTATTGTTTATGAGCTCTGTATGGCCACTGCAGCAGACTATCAAACCCAGATACAAAGTAAAGTGCTGCAGGAGGGGCTGTCAGTATCAGAATAGGGAAAAAGTTGTAAGCATGTCCAACCTTCACGTAACAAAAATTGGCCTTGAGCTGATTTTGAGTTTCTCATTCCTCCCTGTGAAGCCAGAGGAAACCAGACATGACCTCTGCAATTTTTCATACACTCTTGGTGTGGCACTACAGGATCAGCACTGGACTGCAAACCACAAAGTGGCCGCTCAAACCCACCAGCTACTCTAGTCACGAGCTGAAATTGACACAATGGCACTTAACAACAACATACTATAATAATGGCTACACAATAAATATTTTTCCACCACTCATCTGTAAGTTTGTTATACTGTGAAGGCATGTGTGTTGCTGTTAATTCTGGAAGTTATGCCACATGTATTTTAAATTAACAGCAGGGTCATCTATGGGAGACAGGTTTTAGCTGAGCTTCTACACTAAAAAAGACTACGAAGGAGACTACTTCCAAATAGTTAGTCACATAAAACCTTATGAATACTGGTGGAACTCTGTCAGCACCAGAATAGTGAACACTGACACATGATTAAGAGCATGTGAATATTGTCAAATAGGATGCCATAAGATGAGATACTCGGTTGGAAGGTACTCAATATACGATTGGGGAAGGGTTGCCTCTTCAAAATAAGATCTGGCCATAATGACGCTAATGGAGTAAACTTTCAAGACCTACATTTGCTAATTCATTTGGAACAACTCAAAATGAGTTGAGAAACAGCTGTAAACATGCACTAAACTAATAATCAGAACATGGAATGCACAAAGTATGAATCTAGAGAAACTGGAAGTTGTGAAAAATGAAAGGGAATGGATGAAGTTCAGTAATCTAGGCATTAGTAAGCTGAAATGAACTGGTATTGGACATTTTTAATCTGACAATCGCATTGTTTACTATGCCTGTGACAGATTGAAGAGGAATTGTGTCACATTAATCATCAAAAAGAACATCTGAAGGTCTATCTTGAAGTACAATGCTTTCTGTAATAGGATATTAGCGTAGTGGTTACGAATCGGGCTGTGAACCACAAGGTCAGCAATTCAAAACTACCAGCTGCTCCAGAGGAGAAAGATGAGGCATTCTGCTCCCATAAAGATTAACGGCCTCGGAAACCCTGTGCAAGGTCACTAAGGGTCAGAACTGACTCCACGACAACAAGAAAAATCAGTTTACAACTATTATTCAAATTTATACACCAACCACTAAGGCTGCAGACTTCTGGTGTGGCACTGTAGAAACAGCACTGTACTTCTGGATAACTAACCACAAGGCCAGCAGTTCAAAACCACCAGCTGCTCTCAGCAAGCCTATACAAGGTTGTTATGAGTCAGAACAGACTCAAAGACACTTAACAACATGCAAATAAGATGTATTAATAATTTCTAGCGATTGGAATGCAAAAATTGGGAGAAAAAAAGAAGTATGAGTTGTTGGAAAATATGGCCTTGGTGATAGAAATGATGCTGGAATTCACATGACAGAATTTTGTTAAGACCAATGACTTCTTCATTGGAAAACCTTTTTTTAACAACAACATAAAAGACACATGAACCTCACCTGATGGAATACACAGAAATCAAATTGACTACATGTGTGGTATGAGGTGGTGGAAAAGCTCCATATCAGCCAAAAGAAGATCAGAGGAACACTGCAGAACAACATATCATCAATTGCTCATGTGCTAGTTCAGGATGAAACTGAAGAAAATAATGTCTTTCTGAGCCAAAATATGATCTTGAACATATCCCACCAAAATTTAGAGACCATCTCAAGAAGAACAGACTTGACGAATTAAGACACTAATGACTGAAGACCAGAAATAATGTGGGATGACATCAAGAACATCAAACAGGGAAGCAAAAGGTTATTACGATTGATTACAAGAAAGAAGGAAAAGACCAAAATGGATGTCAGAAGAGACTCTGAAACTTGCTCTCCAGCGTAGAGATGCTAAAGCAAATGGAAGAAATGGAAAGTAAAAGAGCTGAATAGAAAATCTCAAAGGGTAGCTTGAGAAGGCAAAGTCAAATATTATAATGAAATGTGCAAAGACCTAGTGTTAGAAAACCAAAAGGGAAAAAAAAACATGCTCAGTGTTTCTCAAGCTGATGGAACTGAAGAAAAAATGCAAGCCTCAATTGCAACACTGAAGGATTCTACGGGCAAAATACTGAATGAGGCAAAAGGCATCAAAAGAAGATGGATGGAATACAGTCACTATACCAAAAGTAAACGGTTGATGTTCAACCATTTCAAGAGGTAGCATATGATCAAGAGTCAATGGTATTAAAGGAAGAAATCCAAGGTGAACTGAAGGCACTGGCAAAGATTCAGGAATTGATGGAATACAAATTGAAAATTTTCAGCAATCTGATGTAGCACTGGAGGTACTCACTCATCTATGCCAAGACATAGATGGAAGACAGCTCCCTGGCCAACTGTAGCTGTTGGAAGAGATCCATAATTGCACCCATTCCAAAGACAGGAGAACCAGCGGAATGCAGAAATCAGTGGACAATATCATTAATGTCACACACAAGAAAAATCTTGCTAAAGATAATTTTAAAACAGCTGCAGCAGTTTATTGACAAGGAGCTGCCAAAGGTTCAGGCAGGATTCAGACAGGGACATGGAAAGAGGGACATCACTGCTAATGTAAGAGGGATCTTGGCTTGAGAGCACAGAATACCAGAAAGATATTTTCATATTTTTCTATTTAAAAAAATAACAAAACACTTTGATTATGACTGGCTAACATTGCAACCCATATCTGGTGTGGCGCTGTAGGCTCAGCACTGGACTGTGAACCACAAGGTTGGCAATTCAAACCCATCAGCTGCTCCTCGGAAACCCTATAAAAAAGGTTAGTATGAATCGGAACTGGTTCCATGGCACTTAACAACAACAGTGCTGCAACCTACTGTATAATACCCACTAAAATGAGAAGTGTTCAGCTAAAAGATCAGTAAGAATACTATGGGAGTTTTGAGAAAATCTGGAAAATATACTTCCATATGTACAACGTAATAACCAGTTGGTGGCTTTCCTTTGTTAGACAGTGACTGCCAAATATTATAGTTACATTTAGCAATCTCAATTACCAATACAAAATTGTCTTTGTAATATAAATATTCTTAAAGATTAATGAATGCAGTATGACATTATAGAATAAGCACTAGACTGTTAACTGCAAGGTCAGTGGTTCAAACCTACTAGCTGATCCTGAGAAACCCAACACAAGGTGATTATGAGTTGGAACCAACTTGATGTCATTTAACAACAAAATTACCTTAAATAAAGAGCCTTGTTGGTGCTGTAGGATAAGTACTGAACTGCTAACCACCACAAAGTCAGCCGTTCAAATCTGGTGACTCCATGAGAGAAAGATGAGGCTGTCTACTCCAGCAAAGATTTACAGTCTCAGAAACCCTATATAGGTTTGCTGACTCAGAGTTCACTTGATGAGAGTCAGTTTAATTTGGACTTGTTTTTTATTTTATTAAAGTCTCTAGTTGAAAAACTATAAGGAATAAAACTGCTAGTAATATGTTACTAAGTACTGTCGAGTCAATTCAGACCAATAGCGACCCTGTATAGGGTTTCCAAGGAGTAGCTGGTAAGCCTGAACTACCGACCTTGCAGTTCAAACAACTTTGCAGAATGATACATTAGCCCACAGCGCCACACCAGGACTCCACTAATAATATGTTGTTGTTATTGTTAAGTGCCGTGGAGTCGGTTCCGAACTATAACGACCCTGTACAGGGTTTCTGAGGATAACCTGGTAAGCTTGAACCACCAACCTTATAGTTCAAATGGCTTTGCAGTATGGTGTTGCACTGTGGGCTAATGCGTTTGACCCACTGTAGTTGAGTCAATTCTACATCATAGCACCCCCACAGGACAGAGTAGAAATGGTATATAGGGCTTCAGAGGCAGAATCCCTCATCTTTCTCCTTCAGAGTGGCCAGTGGGTTTTAACTGCTGACCTTTGGTAAGCAGCCCAGGGCTTAACCCATTGGATCACAAGGGATCAGTAGAATATTGTCCAAGCTGGCGGCCAGGGGGGGGCTGGTGTGCAGGGTATACCCTTTGGTTGTTAGAATGGTTATATATTCCTGAGTATTTCAGTGTACATCCAAAACAACAACAATAAAAATAACCCCAGAGGGATTGAAATCCAAAAAAAGAGAGAATATTATCCAAGAGTTGTTGGAAGAAAATTTCCGTAACATCATGAAAGAAAAGAAGTCATTTAAGAAGTTGAACAACGCCAACAAAATGTGAAGCTATTGTTTTTCAACATATCCTCCATGTGAGTCTATATACCTCCTGAAAGCAGTGCTAATTGTGCTGGACTGCAATGTCAGTTTAAATCACAAGATCAGTTTAAGCTCACCAGTTGCTCCTTGGAAACTTTATACAGGGTCACTATAAGTCAGAACTAGCTCGATGACACTTAACAACAATATATTATAATCACACTTTTCAAAAACAAAAACAAGGAAAGAATCCTGGGCAGTATAGGAATAACAGAAAGTTACCAACAAAGGAGCACTAATAAGATTAAGCTCAAACCAAGCAGACAAGACGGCAGTGGAATAACATTATATAAAATTCTGAAAGAAAAAAATTGCCAACCAAAAATCATACATTAAAATTGTCAATCAAATATGATGACCAAATTAAGTCATTTTCAGTTAAACAGAAATGAAAAGAATTTGTAAAAACCACACCAGCCTTACAAAAAATACTAAGCAGAGTTCTTTGGATAGAGAACCAACAATAGTGGACAACAACTAGAGATTAACATACATGACAGTATCACCTAGAACTCAGCCCAGATATAGAAGTATTCAAAGTAAAACAGACCTACCAGACTGAAAATAGAGAACCAAAGATATTAGTTGCAACAACAAAAAATAAAAAATAAAAAGAGAAGAATGCAGTTGTAGAACTTATAAATAAAGAAGAAAACCAAGCAGAAAAAATAGATTAATTGCAACCCTAAAAATAAACCAAGCCTTAGTCTTAACCCTAGTCCAACCACCACCAACACTAAACCTATTAATAAAAAAAATTTTGAGGTAAGATTGTAAACTCAAAAATAAATATCCTCTAGAAGCTCTGGTAGCATAGTGGTTACAAATTGGGCTGCGTACCACAAGGTCAGCAGTTCAAAACTACCAGCTGTTCCGCGTGAGAAAGATGAGGCCTTCTGCTCCTGTGAAGATTTACAGCCTTGGAAACCATGTATAGGGTTGTTATGAATCGGAACTGACTCCTTGACACATAACAACAACAAGTAAGCCTTCTAGTTCTGGTGGGTGCTGTGGGTTAATGCGCTGGACTTCAAAGTCGGTCTGAACCTCAAGGTCAGCAGTTCAAGCTCACTGGCCACTCCTCAGAAACCCTATAGTGTTGCTAATGAGTCAGAACCGACTCAACAGCACTTGAGTCAAACAACAATTCAATTTTTAACAGTATCAGCAACACGATAAAAATCTCAAATTCTACATAGTTATATATTAGGCATAGCTTACTTTGTTTTTGCCAACTAATACTAATTATATGAAAATCTGCACAACTAGAAATATTACATTGGGGAAAACACTTTAAAATAACCTAAAAGGGAAGAATAAATGTAGGAGTTATAATTTAAACTAAATTAGCCTAGAAGATAAAAATTGAAGCTAGTTGTTGAGTATTATGCTTAAAATTGTCCCTAATAATGTTTAAGCTAATACAAATAATACCTATACTTAAAAGTTCAAGTTTTTATGAGAGTAAATATATTTGTTTAATCTGCTTTTTCAACAAGGCTTCCAAATTAATTTCATAAATGCTGGCACAAAAATAGTTTCCAGTACAATATGCTTCCTTTTCTAAAGAAATTTGTAATTTGGTATTTCATCAAAGTTAGTATATACCCATGGAAATACAGTGCTACTCATAAGAACCTCCATTTACTATGAGCCACTCCATTTACTATGAGTAGATGTTGTTGTGTTGCTAAATACTGTCAAGTCAGATCCAACTCATAGCAACCCTGTATTGGATTTCCAAGGAATGACTGGTGAACCCGGCAGTTTAGACCAACCTTACACAGTCCAGCACCTGAACCCACAGTGAGTGGCACACCAACACAGTATATAAAAGGAGCTTGACTACATTCATGGAAAGGTTCGATCTTTTAATTCAATTTTTCCATGAATTCTTTGAAGCCTCCTTTTATACAGGCAGTCCCCAGGTTATGAGCATCTGACTTATAGAAAACGACTATCAGCCCTCTTAACACAGATCTTAGAACCAATTCTGTTATGGCCAATCAGTATAACAGGAACAGCCAAGAATTTTGACAATTTAGGTGATTTTTCACAATAACTGTAATAAGAAAAATTACCAGTTGAAAAATTATGGGCGCTCAGGACAGAGTTTAAGTCTTTTCAGGAGCCTGATTTGTGACACTGGATTATTGGCAGAACTGTGGAAAGCCACGTCTAAAGTGGTCCATTGCACTTGGCAATCTGTTGCAAAAGACTTCTTTAAATTACTAAACAGCAAAGATGTCATTTTAAAGACTAAGGTGCACCTAACCTAAGCCAAGGCACTTTCAATTGCCTCATGGAGTGTGGCATGGTGAGTTAAGGCACTGGACTGCAAAGTCAGTTAGAATGGCAACGTCAGCAGTTCAAGCTCACCAGCTGCTCCTTGGAAACCCTATACAAGGTTACTATGGGTCGGAACCTACTCGGCGGCTCTTAACTAACAACAACTTATGCATGGGAAAGCTAGACAATGAATAAAGACCAGATAAGAACTGATATATCTGAATTATTGTATTAAAAAAGAATATTGAAAGTATCATGGAATGCCAGAAGAACAAACAAATCTGTCTTGGAAGATTTGTTTGCTCTTTCGAATCTAGGATGGCAAGACTTCATCGCTCCTACTTTGGACACGTTATCAGGCAGGATCAGTCCCTGAAAAGGGGCATCATGCTTGGTAAAATAGAGGGTCAGGAAAAAAGAGGCCGCCAACAAGACGAAATGATACAGTGGCAAAAACAACAGGCTCAAAAGTAACAATTCTGAGGATGGCACAGAACCTGGCTGTATTCTTGTACTGTTTTGCAGTCACTATGAGTCAAAACTGACTCGACTGCACCTAACAAAACAAAATACAATGGACTGCCAGAATAAACATCTGTTTTAGAAAAAAGTAGAGCCAAAATGCTCCTTAGAAGTGAGGATAGAGACTTCACCTCACATACTTGGATACGTGAACAAGAGGGACCAATTACAGGAAAAGGACATCATGCTTGATAAAGTAGGATGTCAGTGTAAAAGAGTAAGATCTTTAAAGACATGGACTGACTCAGCGGTTGTAACAATATAATCAAACAAAAAGTACAAATGTCGCAGGACCAGGGAGTGTTTCATTCTGTTGTTTATAGAGTCACTATGATTCAGACCTGACTTAACAGTACCTACCAACCACAATTTTGTGGGTTAATAACTGGACTGCTAACTGTAAGGGTAGTGATTCAAACCACCAGCCATTCTTGGGGCAAAAGATGACACTGCTCCTGAAAAGATTTACAGTCTCGGATACTCTTACGGTACAGTTTTACTCTGTCCTAACGGGTCACTATGAGTTTTAATTGGCTCGAAAGCAGTGGGTCTTTGAGTTTGGGTACACTTGATTGTATACCTCAGCTCTGAGACTTCATATACATTCAATCCTAAAAGTCAATACCGAGCAGCCTAAACTTCAACGATAACTTGTTTATTGGTAAATGTCATCGAGTCAGTTCCAACTCACAGTGACCCTGTACATAGGGTTACCTACTTAATTCTATTCCAGGCCACAGAAACTTTAGAATGCATTTAAAACAATTATTTAAAGTTGACTTTTGGCTAAGCAGTTACCTCATTTCACAATGACAAATATATTTTCAATTACAAACAGAAATTTTGTTAATCATTCACAGAAAATAAGTTGATATCTATTAGAAATAGATTCCTGGAGATTTTCATTAAAACCAGCGGTCCTGATTAGCTCATTCATGTGGACAATACACTCCTGTGGGTAGCTCTCATTATATGTATTTTCAAAGATGAAACAAGAAATATATGAGAAAATATTACCTTTTTAAAGTGTTGAAGAGCAAAGATGTCAGCTTGAGGACTAAGGTGTGCCTGACCCAAGCCATGGTATTTTCAATAACCTCATATACATATGGAAGCTGGACAGTGAATAAGAAGACTATAGAAGAACTGATGCTTTTGAGTTATGGAGGAGAATACTGAAAGTGTTGGATGAGAATACTGAAAGTGCCATGGGCTGCCAAAAGAAACCAACAGATCCGTGTTGGAAGAAGTGCAGCCAGAGTGCTCCTTGGAAGATGGCCAAACTTCGTCTCTCATACTTCGGACACACTGTCAGGAGGGACCAGTTGCTGGAGAAGGAGATCATGTTTGGTAAAGTGGAGGGTCAGAGAAGAATAGGAAGACCCTCAACGACATGGATTGGCCAAGTGACAGCATTGACGGACTCAAGTATGGCAACATTAGTGAGGTTGGCCCAGGATCAGGCAGTGTTTCATTCTGCTGTGCATAAGGTTGCTATGAGTTGGTATAGACTTGATGACACCTAACAACAACAATCTAGGACTGCTGCTGCATGGCATCAAATCAGTTCCAACTTATAATGACTATACAGTTTTCGAAGTTAATACATTTTTATTGGAATAGAAAGCCTCATCTTTCTTCCAGGAAGCAGCTAATGTATTCAAACTGCCTTACAATTAGCAGCCCACTACGCTACCAGGGTGGGTTAATCTGCCAGACTGCAAAGCCGTTTGAACTGCAAGGTCGGCGGTTCAAGCTCACCAGTCACTCCTCAGAAACCCTATACAGGGTCGCTATGGGTCGGAATCGACTCAACAGCACTTAACAACAACATGCTACCAGGGTTCCTTAATCTAGGCTTAAGCCATACAAAAACTTGATCATAACCCTGAATAAACCTTGGACTAAAGAACTATATCACAAAGCATCCAGTGTATTCTCTTCATTGGGAAACAATGATCTCAAAACCTTCTCCATCATTCTTCAGAACTGAAAGTAAACAAGTAAAAAAATCAATCCAAAAAAATAAAATTGTAGAAACCAATATTAAATTAAAAATATCAAAATATTAAGCTACTGTTTCTCTACATCTCCCCTAGTTCCATGTACAAACTTGTGAAGACATGAAGACAGTGTTTCATATCTCTTTTAAGAATTCTATGCTTTTTGATTTATACCACATCAAAACAATAGTTTTTAGGATCCTTGAGAACTCAAATCATGTTCTTTTTACACGTTCTATGAATTTTGGAAACAAAAAGACATCTGAAAGAACAAGATCAAGGTTGGAGGGTGGATGGGGTAATGTTTCCCAAGGAAATTCTCTTAGCACAACCCTTGCTACCCTCGAACAATGAACCAATGCATTGTCATGACAGAAAAAAATTCCTCCGTACAACTTTCCTGGTCTTTTTTATCATCAGTGCAGTTTTACATTTTCTTAAAATTTTTTCATACTAAGTTCCTGTGCAGCTGCCTTACATTTAATTGGCCCAAAAAATCTCCTAGGAAGCCACAGTTCTCTGGATTGTAACAGTAAATCAAAGTCATGCCACATTTATAATTCATTCCATGAAATCATCTTCACTAGCTGATAGAGGGATAAACTCTTGAGCTAGCTGATCTTCATGCAACACTTTTGGTACTCATCAAGCCATAATCCTTGCTTATTAAAGTCAAGATATTCACTTCAAATTGAAAATGCTGAACAAGAGATCTCAAATATACCAAAGCTATACTTCAGTAGCGAAAACATCAATTATTCTACAGTCTTACCCCACCAGTTTCTGGATTTCACCAATATCTTCTTTCATTCACAGAAGTCTTCCTGCTCTTTCTTAAAACGCTTGATCTATGTAAAAACGGTTGTTTTATGTAGGGCAGCATTTCTGTAAACTTGTAGCAAAGTTTCAATGATTTTGGAAGATGGTCACTTAAGTTTTGTTAACAATTTGGTATTAGCCCTAACCCACTAAATCATTTTTTCAAGAGATGCAAAAAGTATCCTTTTTTTTGAAGGCAAAATGAGACTAAGACAAATGTATTACTGAGAAAACTAGTCTGCACTCATCCACTGATCGTAGTTTTAAATGCACTGTTTATAATAAACCACCTATATGAGAGCTGGGACCCTAGTAGCAATACTTTTTGACTCGTCCTTGTCTGCTGTGAATGGAGAGGACCACAGGAGTCACGGTAACTAGATTAATACAAATGAAACAACCAAAATGGTTAGTATGAAAACAATGAGAATACTGATACATTGTGAAAATGTAACAATGTCACATATGCATTAAAATAAAACACTCACTGCCACTAAATCGACTCATAGCTATACTTTAGGAAAGAGAAGTGTCCCCACAGGGTTTCTGAAACTGCAAATCTTTTTGTGAGCAAATAACCACATGTTTTTCCCACAGACTGGCTGGTGGGTTTGAACTACCTACCTTGTGGCTAGCACCACAACACTTAGCCCACCAAGCCATCAGGGCTTCTTCACATATGTATGCTATTCTTAAAGTGCCACAGTCTAATGCATAAAAACGCTCCATAGGGTTCCCAAGGAGCTGATGGTAGGTTTGAACTGCTGACTTTGTGGTTAGCGGTCCAGTACTTCTCCTACAGTGTGAGGAGCTAATTTGAGAAGCTAATTTGCAGTTAAAAAAAAACAAACAACAAAACATTATTAAATAAATGAAATACATTTTTAAAAAATAGGCACAGCTCTTAGAGAAACGATTGATTCTCAGGATGGGGCAAGGAAATGAAAAATGAGGATCAAGTATCCTGTGCCAAAAATTAAGGATGTACTCAAATAAAAAACAAAACTAAAACTAAAAGGATAGGAATATGTAAAAAGGAAACAAATGCCAAGCTAAAAACCTACCAATGACCAAGACTAGAACAATTTGAGCAACAAAATGTATACTATATTGAGTTAAAATCCTAAGCACAAAATACCTAGTCATTGCATGAATATAAGTAAATGACTGAGTAAATGAGGAAGAAAACACAAATTTTTCTTAAGAATGATTTCATTTAATGTATGAAAATATACCATCCTCTAGGAATGGAAACTTAATTCTCACCTAGCCCCCTAAAATATGGGCTAGAGACTTAGTAATTTGCTTCCAAAAAATGCTGCTATTGTTAAGTGCTGTTTAATCAATTCTGACCCATGGCAATCCTGTATAGGGTTTCTGAGGAGCAGTTGGTGAGCTTGAACCACTGACAGTGCAGTTTAACCTGACTTTGCAGCCCAGCGCATTAACCTGCAGAGCCACACCAGGACTCCAGAGAATACATATGGGGAAGATAGTAAGTAACTACACAGGAGAACCCTGTCAGATATTAATCAACAGATGACTGTTAAAATCATCAGAAATGTAATGTAGGTACTGAGTTCCCTACATAGAGTCCTGGTGTGGCACTGTAGGATAAGCACTTGACTGCTAATCACAAAGTCTGTCATCCAAATCCACCAGCTGCTCCTTGGAAACCCTATGTTGTAGTTATTGTTAAGTGCCACAGTGTCAGTTCTGACCTGTAGCAACCCTGTATAAAGTTTCCGAGGAGTGGCTTGTGAGCTTGAACCACTGACCTTGCAGTTCAAACACACTCTGCAGTCCAGCACATTAACCCACACCACCAACCAGGACTCCATTGGAAGCCCTATACTGGGTCACTATGAGTCAGACCTGACTCCTCAGCTCTTAACAATGGCAACATTGTGCACTCTTTGGTATTCTTCATAAAAACTCCTATTTCCATCTGGTTGTGTCAAGTCATTTTCAAATCACAGTGACACTGCATAGGGTTTCTGAGGAGTGGCTGGTGAGTTTGAACTGCCGACCTTGTGTTTTAAACCGACATTGTGGTCTAGTGCTTACCCTAGAGTGCCACACCACAAAAACTTCAGACAACCCCAGAAAGAGGGGCAGTGGGAGCATTCTGTAAGATACCTGCCTCGTACACCTCAAGTTCATTAGGTTATAAAACAAGGAAAAACTTAGAAAACTCTTGCAGATCAGAGAAAATAAGGGAGACTTGACAACTAGATACAATGTGGAACACCCTGCCATGTAAATATTGGGAAAAAAAGGGCATTAATGGAAAGAACTAATGAGATCAAAGTCAACTCTGCAGTTTAATGAGACTGAACTATAGTAATTCACATAAGGCATAGTAAACTATACGTACCACACTTGCCTGGCCTAGAGACAGTGCTTAATAGCAAATTGCCACCATTATTGTTTCTGTTGTTCTTGTCATTGAGTTGGTTCCAACTTAGCCATCCTATATAGGGTTTCTGAGGAGCAACTGACCTTGCAGTCCAGCACATTATTCCACAGAGTGATGAAAGGTAGCCCTGGCATCACAATGGTTAAGAGTACAGCTGATGAAAGAAACGTTGGCAGCTTGAATCTAAGAACTGATCCACAGGAAAAAAACACGGCAGTTGCTTTCATAAAGATTTGCTGTTGTTGTTGTTGTTAGGTGCTGTTGAGTCAGTTCTGACAAATAGCAACCCTATGCACAACAGAACGACACACTGTGCTATCCTCACAATTATTGTTACACTTGAACCCATTGCTGCTGCCACTGTGGCAATCCATCTGTTGGGAATCTTTTTCTTTTTTTGCTGACCCTCTACTTTACCAAAAATAATGTTCTACTCCAGGCACTGGACCCTCCGGACAATATGTCCAAAGTATGAGAGAAAGAGTCACACCATCATGGCTTCTAAGAATTCTGGCTGTACTTCCAACACAGATTTGTTTGTCCTTCTGCTGGTCCAAAGTCTTTTTCAGCATTCTTCTCCAACACCTTAATGCAAATGCATTATTTCTTCTATAGTCTCCCTTATTTTTTGTCCAACTTTCACATGCCTATGAGGCAACTGATAATACTATGGCTTGGGTCAGGTGCACTTTAGTCCTCAAACTGATTTGCCTAATCCAATACATTGTTTGATTTGTTGACTGATAATGGATCCACCGCCTTGGATTATTTGCTTATCATATAGATTGAATAAATATGGTGAAAGAATACAACCCTGGCACACACCTTTCCTGATATTAAAGCATTCAATGTCCCCTTGTTCTGCTAAAATGACTGCCTTTTGGTCTATGTACAGGTTCCTGATAAACACAATCAAGCATTCTGGAGTACCCATTCCTCACAATGTAACCCATAGCTTGTCACGATCCACAGAGTTGAAAAGTCAATAAAGCACAAGTAAACATCTTTCTGGTATTACAGCCTTGGAAATCATATGGGGCAGTTCTAATTTGTTCTACAGGGTTACTGTAAGTTGGAATCAACTTGATGGCACAAAATAACAGAGGAAATTACCGAGTCTCTTTCTCGCCTGGCTGTCTGCCTTGTTGTTGTTGTTAAGTACCGTGGAGTCCGTTCTGACTCATAGCGACCCTGTACAGGGTTTCCCAGACTGTAAATCTTTACGGGAGCAGAAAGCCTAATCTTTCTACTGTGGGACAGCTGGTAGTTTCGAACTGCCAAACTTGAGGTTAGCAACCCAATTCGTAACCACTACGCTACCAGAGATCCTTGCTGTCCCCCTTATGGTTCCCTAAGAATAAAAAATAAACATGTGTAACAAAAGTTTATAAAAAAAAGAATGAAATGAACTCCATCACAAACGTTTTGAAGCCTCCTCATGTAAATTTTATATTTAAACAAATCACCTGTGAATCTGTTAAATTGAAGAGTCAGATTCAGTAGTCCTGGGGCATAGCACGAGTCCACATTTCTAACAAGCCAGTGTTAACTGGTTGATGCAATGCTACTAGTCCTAGGATTACAACTGGAAGTGAAACTATGTATTTTAACTTTTCCATAATAAAAATGTAAACAACAAAAAAGTTGTTTTCATCTCTTCTTTACCACTTCACAAGTACTATGATTTTTAAACACATCAGTACCAAATAGAAATCAAGTAGTCAACTAAATCTTAAATGAGCAATTACTAAAGCAGTATATACAGGCAACTTCTCATTAATGTTTGTCCACATACTATTTCATGCCTATGTACAGAAAAATGCCTTTAGAAATCAAGTCAAATACAATTCTTATTCTTACTAGTTAAAATTAAGTACTTGACATAATCTAGATTAACCAAAATCATAGGAAACTCTACTCAACCTTTAATCAATTCTACTTAGAAAAAAGAGATACCTACAGGCTGATTAGGAATCCTGGTGTGGCGCTGTGGGTTAATGCGATGGACGGCAAAGTTGTTTGAACCACAAGGCCAGCGGTTCAAGTTCACCAGCTGCTCCTTGGAAATGCTTATAACCAGGGTCGCTATGGGTCAGAACTGACTCAACAGCACTTAACAACAATAACAAGGGTTTACTAAGTTGCCAGAACAAAAGGATTTTTTCTTATTTTCACTCAGTAGCATACAAGGAGGAGGCCTTTTGGCACAGTGGGTAAGTGGTTGGCCTCTAACTAAAAGGCTGACAGTTTGAATCCAATAAACACTAGCACACTAGGAGACAGAAAGATGTGATGACAGTCAGCTTTGCAAAGATTTACAGCCTTGGAAATTCTAGGGGCAGTTCTACCCTGTCCTATAGAGTCACCATCCATCAGAATCCATTCAACAGCAATGGGTATGGGATATAGAGGACATTTAAGGAAAGAACAGAAAAACACAAAAGAAAGCACATACTGAACTATGAAACAATGATTTATAACAACAACAACAACAAAAGAATGAATTGTGTGGGTCTACTTTCCTATAATTCACAACACAAGAGAAATTTTTTTAAGCCAGTTGATTTAACTCAATGATTTCTAGACTTTCTGGCTTTCTTATTTTATATTTAGCATAAAAGTTTGAAACTGACTTTAAAAAAAAAAAGCTGATATAAATGCACACTAAGTTCAGAAACACCATTTTAGCTGGTACTGCCTATAGCTGTACAAACTTATTTTAGTTAATATAAGCACCTAACTGATGCTGGACATAAGAAATCTAATATGTACAATCATAAGCGCAAAGTTGCCCAAACAAGACACTGACAGATTCATGGTGAAAGATATGGCCCGTGTTCAAATTAATTTTGCCTCAGTATTTCTAATATTTAAACAGACTATGATAAGAATTCTCAAAGACTTTAAAAAGCCTTTAAAGCTTGTGAATGTCTAAGACTGTTAGAGTATTTGATCCTCTTACTACCTACCAACAACTACTTCTCCAAAGTACTTTAAAAGTTGATACCCAAAAAGTTATTCAAGTGTAAAACAATAATTAAAATATTTTCAACAAGCCAAGTAAATTTAAGTGCAACATAAAATTCCTTTATTTAAATAAAAATGTGCACATATATGCATGTTTAAAATACACTAAATCAAGAATTGTTAATGCTATATAATACTATATTAAAAGTACATTTTAATTTCATAATTAAGCAAACATAGTTCCACAGTCAGCTACAGAGAAAAAGTTAATAGAACACATCACCATTTCCCCCCATTCTATAAGAATTATGTAAGAGCATAATTTACGGCCTACTTCATTTAAAATAATTCAAATAAATTCTCAAATTTACATGGACAAATTTACAGTACTGAAATTTTAATCTATGTGCATGAAGAAACATCTTCTGAATATTAAGCATCCCTCAATCATCTCAAAGTCAGCAAAATATGACCATATATTTCTGGTCTTTGCCAAACTCTTCCTAGAGAAAAATCATCATTCAAAGTAACTTTAAAGTAGAAAATGTCAAACTAGGATTTTTTTAATTTGGGTTGCAAGAAACAACACAAATCCACACAGCTGGAAAGTCATGCTTTGAAATCTTACAAATGGATCTTTAGAAAGCTAACGTCAGTTATATGAAACTTTGTGTTTATCTTAAACTGTTGTACAGGTGCATCCTGGCCCACATTTTTTAGTAACTAAGATTCAAAATGATCAGTCAGTTACAGCATAGCCAAAGAGACCTATTTTCCTATGTATTCTTTCTTTTCAGTTAATAGTTAAAGAGAATTATCCACATAGAAATTTATAATGTTAGTTTGAGGACTAAGGTGTGCCTGATCAAAGCCATGGTATTTTCAATAGCCTCATATATATGTGAAAGTTAGACAATGAATACAGAAGACAGTAAAATAATTGATGCATTTGAGTCATGGTGTTGGAGAAGAATAAAGTACCATACAGGAAGACTTACAAGGAGAGAGACTGGCCCAGTGGCAGCAGCAAAAGGATCAAACATAACAATCATGGGGATGGCGTAGGACTTGGCAGGGTTTCGTTTTGTTGTGCATTTGGTTGCTATGAATCAGAAAAAATTTGACAGCACCTAATAACATCCACATAGAAAGAACCAAGAAAACTTTTATTTAAGCTGTAGGTGGATTTTACCTATCAATGTCAAATAACATACTCCATTTCATGTCATAAACTTCCACAAAAAAAAAAGGGGGGGGGGGTGCAGGGATAGAAGATTTTGAAGCTAAAATAAAATTTGAAAATCTAACCTATTCAAAACTTTTGTTTTCCTTAAAAACTATTTACAATATACACCAATTTTAAACCATTCCAACTCTCATTATTCTTTACTAATATTCAGTTATGGTAACTTTAAATTAAACTTGGAAATCTCTATTATCCATAAAGACTTCCTCAGTCTTTTGAGACAGGTACAATTTCCCTTATCTGTATTATTATGGTTATTATTAAAGTATTATTATGGAAGCTTTGCAAGAGGATGTGGGAATTAAAGATTATTGTGGCACTGTGGGTAAACGCACCAGACTGCAAAGCCGTTTAAATTGTACGGTCAGTGGTTCAAGTTCACCAGCTGCTCCTTGGAAACCCTATGCAGAGTTGCTATGGGTTGGAACAGACTCGATAGCACTTAACAACAACAACAATAATGACATTAGAGCAAAGGAAATGCATAGCAAAACAGCAGTAAGGAATAAAATTAAAAACAGGAGCAAGCCTCTCTCAAACAAATGCCAAGACAGATGCAAGAAGTTAACAATCACACTTCTCAAAAGCATGTAAAACAGTAACAAAATAAATTACAGAGATATATTTTGCAAGTATTTAAGATGGGTTTAATGTAAATGATCCCTTTTCTTTGCTTTACTACTCTCCCTTTGCTTTAGATAGGGTGATGGTGTTGGTTATGGGACTTGGAGTCGGTTCTGACTCATAGCGACCCTACATAGGATTTCTAAGGCTGTAAATCTTTATGGGAGCAGAAAGCCTCATCTTTCTCATGTGCAACAGCTGATAGTTTCAAACTGCTCACTTTGAGATTAGTAGCCTGATTCATAACCACTATGCTACTAGAGATCCTTTTACATACAATATGAAGCCGCAAAATACAGAACATTTTACATACAGTAGGAAGCCGCAAAATACAGAAACGATTACAATATAGGTTGTGGTTGTTGTTGTTAAATGTCATCGAGTCAGTTCTGACTCACAGCAACCCTGTATAGAATTTCCAAGGAGTGGCTGGTGGGTTTGAACTGCTGACATTGCAGTTACCATTCCAGTGTTTTACTACAGTGCCACACCAGGACTCTATCAGATGTACTCCATTTAAGATCTCTTTGAATACTCCATTAGAAGTTTTATTCCCAAGAGTCAAATTATCTATTTTGACTATAATTTGATTCCTGGGTATTCTCTAGATATTCCTATCTAGGAACCATTGTAACTAAGGCTTGGAGTCCTGTGGGTTAATGCACTAGACTGCAAAGTCGGTTTGGACTGCAAGGTTGGTGGTTCAAGCTCATCAGTCGCTCCTTGGGAACCTTATACAGGGTTGCTATAGGATGGAACCGATGACTCTCTGCACTTAACAGGAACCATTTTATTGCTCATAAGTCACATATCTACAGAGATTTGCAAATCTGTGATTTAACAATCTTCTAATTTAACCTATCAACTCCAGTGATTTTAGTGTCTGAAACTTTATTATAGTTTTTAATTATGTGGTAGGCTGAAACTTCAATCACTTCCTTTCGCATTTTACACTTAAGAAAAATCGTAGAGACCTAGTTATAATGTTAACTAGACTTAGAAATGATAACTCAGATTTCTAACTCCTACAGACTCCATGGCACATAACACCACCACTAATGTTTAAGGAGCTCTGGTATCATGGTTATGAATCGGGCTGCAAACCTTAAGATCAGCAATTTGAAACTACCAGCCACTCCGTGGGAGAAAGATTCTGCTCCCGTAAAGATTTACAGCCTTGGAAACCCTGTATAGGGTCGCTATGGGTCAGAACCGACTCGATGGCACTTAACACTAATGTTTGGAGTCCTGGTGTGACGCTGTGGGTTAATGCACCAGACTGCAAAGCCATTCGAATTAAAAGGTGGGTAGTTCAAGCTCACCAGTCGTTCCTTGGAAACCCTATACAGGGTCGCTAGGGGTTGGAACTGACACAATAGCACTTAACAATACACTAATGTTTGGAGTCCTTGTGTGGTGCTATGGGTTAATGCGCTAGACTGCAAAGTTGGTTTAAAGCACAAGGTCAGGGGTTCAAGTTCACCAGCTACTCCTCAGAAACCCTACACAAGTCACTATGAGTTGGAACCAACTTGATGGCACTTAACAACATAAATTATGCAACTGCCATAACCGTTTCTTACTTTTTTTCTTAAAGCAAATCTACATAGATGTTCTTATTATCCCAATAGTCTTCTGGTGAAGCAACAGGGAAATGAAATTAAAATTGCATGCACAGAAAATTTCCAGGCACAGGTCAAACACACCATTGTTTTTTATAATAGCCAACACCTTTTCAGAAACCTAACTGCTAAGCTTTTCTGCTTATCATGCTTTTCTCCATTATCATACTTACTGTTTCAGTTACATACTATCCATGTTACATAAAATATAATATTGATTACGAGTAAATAAATATTGCGTGCTAGTGCCATGGTTTGAGTTGGGCTGCTAATCTCATGGTCAACAGTTCGAAACTACCAGCTATCCCACAGGAGAAAGATGAGGCTTTCTGCTCCTCTAAATATAAACAACCTCGGAAACCTACCCAGGATCACTATGAGTTGGAACTGACTCCATGACACATGACCACCATTACAAACAGGAACAATTTTAACTCCTTTATGTGTAGCATTTCACTTCATTTTCAACTTTAAAAAAGTAAACAACACTGTAATCCTCATTTTATAGGCACATAAATAAGACTTTAAGAGGTTAGCTAATAAAAGGTAGTACTGGGCTGGTGTGGTACTGACGGTTAACACACTGGACTGCAAGTCTGGTTTGAACCCCAAGGTTGGTGGTTCAAGTTCACCAGCCACTCCCAAACAGGGTCACTCTGAGTCATATACAGAGTCGCTAAGAGTAGGAACCAACTCAACAGCAACAGAAAAACTTAGAATGTTTTCATTTAAGGAAAAGTTTCATACGCAAGAGTATATTGTTGTTAAGTGCTGATGAGTCAGTTCCCACTCATAGCAACCTGTATAGGGTTTCTCAGGAGCAGCTGGTAAGCTTGAACCACCAACCATGCAGTCCAGCACATTAACCCACAGCGCCACACCAGGAATATAGTTTATATACTAAAATGTGACTCAAATAAGAACTTGGTTCATTCATGGTTGTTGTTATTAAGGGTCATCAAGTCAATTCCAACTCATATGGATCCTTGTACAGGGTTTCTAAAGAGCAGCTGGTAGCTTTGAACCAATCTTGTGATTTGCAGTCCAGTGCTTATGTTGCTGTTAATGCCATCAAGTCGGTACTGACCCATAGCAACTTTATGCATAGCAGAACAAACACTGCCTGACCCCGGGCCGCACCACAAATAAATCTCCAATTTGAAAGTAGAAAGAAAGAAAAAAAAGGTTTTAGTAATACTTATTCAATGTCCATATTGGTGCTGTCTGGGCCCTGGTGAGGCGCTATAGGATGAGCACTGGACTGCTAATGGTAAGATGGGCTAATGTTAAGACCAGCTACTTTCAAAAATCCTATTCAGGGTCTCTGAGTTAGAACCAACTTGATGGCACACAACAGAACTTTCTGCAATGATAGAAATGCTTTATATTTGTACTGTTCAATATCAGACACTAGTGTCACTGAACACTTAAAAGGACAGAGTAATAATTTCTAGGATGTAAATTTAATTAGCCAAATAAATTTAAATGTCTGTTTTTTCCCTTGCTACAAGTTCAATTAAGTAATCCAAACAATAAAAACATTCTCATCTCTATATTTGAACTATTTTTAGCACATCTGAATGAAGGAAAAAAAAAAAACTATTGAAATTTGTATTACTAACGAAGTTTCAATAAATACATTAGGAACTTTTTTTACCATTAGGATAGCAAAGAGGAAGAATCTGAAATCTGAAAACTGCTGCTTTTGGGGAGAACTAAGCAGATGGGATTTAACAACAAATAACAAAGCAGAGTCACAAGTTTTCAAAGCTCTTCATAGTAAATATTTCACAATACATGAAGTACTTACCTTGAGTCTCCACTACTGTTTCTAACACTTTCTTCATCACTGTGTCCATTCATTGTAAATAAGAAGTTTAAAATGAAATATAAATCTTCCCAGTTTAAAAGATGAATATAAATACTGAATCCTCCTTGAATAACAAAAATTCACAGATGGATTTTCATCCACATTCACAGATTCCCCAGGATTGTTTTGATTCACCTAAAAAAAATACATTAAGAAAGTAAGAACATTTCCTATAGAAAAACTTAGCTTGTTTAGAACACACACAAACCTACCTAAGGTCAATTAAACTAAAGGTGGCAAGGAAGGGGTGGCGTCTCTTATTAAAAAATATCTTGGCTTCCAGTCGCTAAATTTCTGATTATTTAGTAGTATTAAGCACCACTGGGAAAATATTTTTGACAGAAACTAAAATACTGATAGACCAATAAAACGTAGAGAATAGCTGCAACTATATAGCATATTTATACAGATTAATAAAAGAGATACAATGTGATCTACATGTATTCTAAGAATCAAAAATATAACCTTTTTAAGATACATTGTCAAGCAAATAAAAGGGGGTATCTTTAAATCAAGTCTCAAATACTATCACCAAGAACTTCATATATACTCAGGTAAAGAAAAGTTGTGAAAATGCTCTCATGAGAACAGAAGAAATTGATACTATATAATCTTAGCAAACATGCATAAGTAAAATAAACGTATTCCTTCAGAAACAAATTGATAGTTGTTAAGTGGCATCTCAGAGTGACAAAATTTAAATAGTACTTATCCAATTTAGTCACGCAAAGATTCAATGAATTTTAAAAAAGGAAAAGAAAAAGTAACAAAATTTCTATACAGCATATGTGATTCTTTCAATAAGGAGTCTGGGTAGAAATAATGGATCAAGACACAGCATTTCCACCTTTCAAGATTTCAGCACAACACTGGAGCGTCACCTACAAACCATCCACGAATAAACAAAGGAGATCTCTGGCAGGGGAGGGAGAGGAAGAAGCGGGGGAAGACGTCAGATCCTTCCCCAACCAGAAAGTACCGAGACAGCAGACTGAGAGCAGAGCTAGCTGTCCTCCGACCTCAGCAAAGAGAATTCACTCCTACGATTATTTCCAACCCATAAAAAAAAAAGAGTGGGGAAATAGGCTGCGGCCCACTCAATTATAGCAAACTGCATTTCGATTAGGATTTTAATTCTGTGAAAACTATAGAGTCCAGGAGACTTTGCAAGAACAGGTTCTCTAAAAAGTGACCATTAGACTCAGCATTTGTTTCTCATGCTAGCTATTCCAACCCTACTCAGAGCAATTTACTAGTAAACAATTAACTTAAAAAAACCTAAATGCTCGTACTCAAACAAGCTACCTCCTTTTTGAAAGCCTTTCTTCGTCAAGAAAGTTAACCAATCTTTCCTTTTTCTCCTTTCCCCCCTCAAAATGGCTTTCTCAATACACGGGAACTTCCCTTTCCCCCGTCATCTCCCTTCTCTAAATCCTTTCTGGGACCCTTCTGACAATCCAGAATTCTAAAGCTCCGAGCGCACGCAGCTCTCTGGCCTCTCGCTCTCACAGGTCCCAACAATGACTCCTCCCTAAGTCGTTAAGTCTCCTAAATTCGCTTCTTCTACGCCCTCTTTTTACAGTTGCTTTGCTCCAGCCAAGTTTTCGAAGCGATACTCGAAAAGGGCTTGGAGACCTTCCTCTTCCCCTTTCGTCCATCCCAGATTCGCTCCAATCAGCCTCCCTAGTTTACGGCCCCCGTCCACCCCGCCCCAAATCCCCAATCTCGCCTTCTTCTAAGGCTTCCATCCAGGTCCTACAGTCTCCCTTCCCGCCTCAAACTTCCCGCAGACCCGCCCCGCGTCCTCCCGGGCTCGCCGGAGCCACCGCCCCCTCCCCCTCCCCGCCGCTCCCCACGTGCTGAGAACCGGGTCGCTGGAACCCAACGCACCCGCCAACTGCTAACGACTCTTTCCGAGCGGTCCGGCCGGCCCCAAGCCGAGAAGGCCCGGCTCGGATCGGCTGCCCAACGCGAGGATGCGTTCCGCGGTCGCCGGCCGGCGCTCCCGGCTCACACGCCCCCCGCATGCCGGGCCCGGCCGCTGCTGTGGGCCCTTGCAAAGCAGCCCGGCCTTCACCCAGCGCCTAACTGCTGGGCCGCCGCCCGGGCACCGCGCCGCCCCCGCCCTCCGGCCGCGGACTCCTGTCCTCCCCGCCACATCCTGACCCACCCGCCGCCCCCTTTCTTACCGGCGGGCGGGCAGGCGGGAGGGCGGGCCTCGCGGGAGAGAGGGAGCCGGCTCTGGTCGGCGGCCTCCCCCGCGCCCGGGCCCGCGGTCTCCGCCGCCGAGTCCTCGAGCTCCTGGTGTCTCGGTGTAAGCAGTGTCCGTCAGGCAAGGGGGAGGGGAAAGGACGCCGAGGGTAAGGGGGAAACCCCGACCCGCGGCACCAACGCGCCTTCCCCTGCGGAACGGATCCAACAATCAATTCATTATTGAAGAACCAACGGCTGAGGCAGCGAGAGAGAAAAGTAATGAGTCGCCGTCGTCGCCGCTGCCGTCGCGCGCGCGCTCCCGCCGCTTATCGGCCCCCGGCAGCCGCCATGACGCCGAAAGAGCGAGCGAAAGCAACCGTAGCCGCCGCTGCCACCGAGGTCGCCGTCGCCTCCGCCTCCCGCGCGACGTAAGCTCTCAATTCTCTGCTTCCTTACAACGCAAGGCGGGCAGGCGAGCGAGCGAGCGCGCGCACGCCGTCTCTTCTCTGTCGCGCGGATGGTGGGAGGAGCTAGGTTATGGAGTCGCTAGCGTAGAGAAAAAGTGATAGGTGCTGAGGCGGGGCGGAGAGCTAATGCGCGCACGCGCACTGATGGGCGCGCGCGCGCACACGCAAGTATCGCGTAGGCCGCCGGACTCTGGCCGTGGCCGACTGATCCTTGCTCCGGTACCCGCCCTTAGCTGCACGGCGTTGAATTCCGGAAAGTGGAAGCTGCAGGCTCGCTTTGCTCGGGTTTGGGTGCTGCTGTCACTCGGGACGGTTGCGCAAAAACGTCGCGGCGAAGAGACTAAGAAGAAATCGGTGGGGAGAGACTGCAGACCATTTTGGGGATTGTGGAGCTGAGGCAAAAGCATTCGTGATCAGTGGAGCTTGGAGTACAGTCGCTCTCGCGTGGTCCTCCTCCTTTGGGCCCGGGCCCCGTCTGAGCGCCCCAGCGGAGGGGCTGAGCTGAGGCTGCTGCGTCACTCCAGGCAGCCTGGGAACCCAACTGTTGGGCAACTGCGGTCAACTCCGCCGCCTCCTACGCTTGGGCGACCTGCTACAGAGACTCCCTTGGGGCCTGGTTCCTAGCGCGAACGGAGCACTTGAGGAGCCGGAAAATAAGAGACCAAGTTGATGACATCCTCTTGTCACGTCTTGATTCATTTGTAGATGGCCTATTCCTGGTTTAAAAAAAAAAAATTTTTTTCCCCCTTTCTAGAGCCCTCCCTGGAGGGCGGGGTGAAGGGTGCGTCGCTGAATTGAAACAAAAAAGCAATTCGCAGGACGTTAGTAACCGTCTTAGTTTAATGTGCTGCAATTTAGTTGACAGCTTCTATCATAACTGTAACTGCAGTTACAACCCTTTAAATACATTGAAACACTATCTTTTCAAGAATGGTGGCGCCCTGCCTCACTGGTTTTGAATTGTGTTTCTTTCTAATCAAAATTCTCGTACACTAAATTTATTTTTCAAGACCACAGAGCTGTCCTTAAACGCTCGACATTAATAATTTTTAGAACTTTCTAACCCATTCTTTAGATTTTTCAATTAGTTATACAAGCCCTCCTTTCAAGTCAAAAGTGAGTTTGGTTGTGGTAACATGCAAACTAAATAGTTTTGCATGCTGAAAATATACAAAGTCTCACCTTATCAGTCTTTTAAATAGTTTGGTTCAAACTTTTGAGAAGAGATAGCAAAATATAACTACAAATATGGGACTGTACAATAAGCACTGGACTGCTAACCAAAAGGTCCGCAGTTCAAACTCACCAGCTGCTCCTTGGAAACCCTATAGTGTCGCTATGAATCAAAGCTAACTAAATGGCATTTAACAACAGTAACAAATATGCATCCTGATTGTATCCGTAGAAAGTAAGTAATGGCATGAAGGTACACATACGCACATTCTACTCAAGAAAAAGTGTAATGGTCAGTTGCATCACGAAAAACAATGGAACATTAACCATTACTTGTCAAGTGTTCAGAGCTCAATCTCTCTCCCTCCCTTGCTCCCTCTCTCCCTTTTTCTCTCCATCTCTTCCTGTCCCTTCTTTCCTAGTTATTAAGAAACTATAATGCTGGGTAATGGGAAATAGCAAGACCATACAAATATCCATCTCTGAAGTCCCTAAAGGAATGAACAAAGTATTAATTTTAAACATTAATTTTTAAGACAGTGGTAAAAGTGACAATAATAGAAACTTCCTGTGAATCCAACTAATTTCTTTCTTGGATTCCTATAATAATAAGAAAAGTTTTAGAAACCCATAGTAGATAAAGACTTCTGATTGCAAGCATGATTCAGAAACTAAGGTTCTGAATTATAACTACCACATTTTGTAAATTGTGTTAACTACCACATTTTGTAAATTGTGTTAACTACCACATTTTGTAAATTGTGTTAGAAAAATGTCACTAATGGTCTTGAAGTGCTGCAGTTTGAACTCACCAGCCACCCTTGGCCATCCTATATGGAGTTACTATGAGTCAGAACCAACTTGATGGCACCACCACCAACAAATGGATTTTAAAGCTTATTAAAAGCCATTTATAACTGCTCATTGTGTCATTAAATTTAATATGCTACTTATTAGAGCTCTAGCCACATTTTTACTTTTTTTTTTTTTCAAAATTTGTAATGAAATACTGAAGCTTGGGGGTCTTGATATGGTTCTATACTACTGACCTCAAGTTCACAGTTCACAGTTCACATCCATCAGCCATTCTCAGGAACCCTCAGAGGGTCACTATGAGTTGGAACAGACTCGGCAGCACACACAACGGAACCTTGAAGATTTATATATTGAATAAAATACTGGTATACTTTATGACTTAACAGAATTTTAGAATGACAAGAATGTGGAGAAATAAAAGGTAAGTAGAAAATGGCATTCTTCTTTGTTGAGTTTTTAAAAATTTAATGATAAAGGGAAAAAGTATTTTGGGGTGGGCATATTTGTTATCTGCATAGTTCTCAGTTTCATTTATTTTTTTTTAATTTTATTTCTTTTGTTGAGAATATAAACAGCAAAACATATCAATTCAAAAGTTTCCACATGTACAATTCAGTGATAATTGTTTAAATTTTTCAAGCTGTGCAACCATTCTCACTCTCCTTTTCTAAGTTGTTTCATTAACAAACTCACTGGTCCACTAAGTTTCCTAGCTGGTCTTTCAAGATGCTGTTGTCAGTTTGATCCCATGTATTGTTGTTAAGTACCATGGAGCAGGTTCCAACTCAGTGACCCTGCACAGGGTTTCCGAGGCTATAAATCTTTACAGGACCAGAAAGCTTTATCTTTCTCCCGCAGAACGGCTGGTAGTTTCGAACTGCCAACCCTGAGGTTAGCAGCCTGATTCATAAACACTCAATTTGATCCAATGTAGATAGTGCTAAAAAGAGCATAGTGCTCAAAGCTGACTTTGTTTTGTATACTAGTTAAGCTATAAACTATTATTTATTTTTTGGGAGACTTCAGAAGATGTTGTTTATTTAATAAACATCTCAAGGCCATGGTTTTCAGCATTTCATTAGCCTTCAATGGCTCTACAAAGTCCAGAGACCATGAGCATTTGAAGATCTGTAATACATTTTCCCCCTTTTGATCATGATTCTTCTATGGAATGTTCACTAATGGTAGTCAGGCACCATCCAGTTCTGGTGTCATGGCAAAGGAGGCAGTTGTTCAAGGAAGCAATAAGCTAATTTTCTATCTGCTCTTGTTCCTGACTCTCCTTCCTCTGTTGCTCCCCCCATTTTTTTAAAAAATATAACATTAAGATTTTATTGTTTTAATAATAGAACAAGATGAAGCTTAGAACTGGATCACCTGGCCCTTTTTCTTATCTCCTCCCAGTTCAAAATATTTGCATTTTGGTAATAGCAACATTCTCTTTGATCTGCAGTTTGGCTCAACACATTCAAGCCTCAACACAATCTTCTTTCTAGTTTTAGCCTTCTGGAAAATTGGCTTAGTCTGCCCATCATATTCACTCTGCTTCCTGTCATAACTCCACTTTCCTGGGCATACAGAGAATCTGCCATTGTTGTATTGTGTCACTTTGAAGGGTTGGTGCTTGCCTCACTTATTACAGAAAGTGCAGCGGGCTTTAGCAACATTCACCATGTTTGTGGAAGCGCTACTGGTACAAAAATATTTTTGAGTGGTGCTTTGGATGGCCTCATAAGCTTTTAATACCCTAGACACTATTCATAGAACTAGGTGGTAACAAAGATATTATTAGGCCAATTAACTGGGATAGCCCATGAAACTAAGACCCTAAGTCTCCAAAAGGAACTTCAGTAACTACTCTTTATTTTATTTTGTCATTGTAAATATGTATCACACAACTTTTATCACTTCAACTCTTTAGTGCAGGAATGGGGAACCTTTTTTCTGCCAAAATTTATAGCTACATTCATGGGTCATACAAAATTATCAACTTAAAAATTACCTACTATATTTGGTCAAACAATTAATTCACCCCTAATGTGATGGTTTGAGCCACAAGATTGGCAGTTCAAGCTCATCAGCTGCTCCTCGGAAACCCTATACAGGGTTGCTATGGGTCGGAACCAACTGAATGGGACTTAACAACAACAACAATGTGATGGCACTATAGGATAACACTAGACCACAAAATCAGTTTGAACCACAAGGTCGATGGTTCGAACTCACCAGTCAGTCCTTGGAAACTTTACACAGGGTTGCTATGATTTGGAACCAACTTGAAGGCACTTAATTGTGATGGCTAGAATTGCAGTTGCCTTGGTAGGGCCAGACCAAATTATTTCAAAGGCCTTGTACGGCCTGTAAGGAGCTCTGGCAGCAGAGTGGTTACAAGTTGAATTGCTAATTTCAAGGTTTGAAACTACCATCAGTTCCATGGTTGAAAGATGAAGCTTTCTGCTCTTGTAAAGATTTACAGCCTCGGAAACTATGTGTGTACAGGGTCACTGTGAGTCGGAACTCACTCCATGGCCATAACCAACCAATCAACCAATACAGCCTGTGGGGAGTCCTGGTGTGGTACTATGGGTTAATGCGCTGGACTGCAAGGTTGGTTTAAGCTACAAGGTCAGCAGTTCAAGCTCACCAGCTTGGGTCAGAACTGACTCTTCAGCACTTAACAACATATGGGCTGTGGACTCCTGGTGTGGCTCTGCAGGTTAATGCACTGGACTTTAGGTCAGTTTGAACCACATGGTCAGTGGTACAAGCTCACCAGCTGCTTCTTGGAAACCCTATACAGGGTCACTATGAGTCAGAACTGACTCAGTAGCACTTAAAAACAAGAACTGCCTTCAAGCTCCATCTATAACATGGCATACATTCAGCCTTCATTTCTCCTGCTGGCAGAGCATTATTCCACTGTATACATGCAATGGAATAATGTACATACAATGGAATGTATGTGCATAGATGGAATGTACATACAATGGAATGGAGCTTGAAGACAAAGTTTTTGTTTTTAAGTGCTACTGAGTCAGTTCTGACTCATAGTGACCCTGTATAGGGTTTCCAAGAAGCAGCTGGTGAGTTTGAACCATCAACCTTGTGGTTCAGCACATTAACCCTCAGTGCCATACCAAGATTCCACTGAAAACGTAGTGCTGAGCAAAATACTCAAATCACAAATAGACAAATAGTATGTGCAGTTACTGACATAACAAGACACCACAGCAAAAACCAGACTCACCACTATCTAGTAGATTTTTTCCTGGTGTGGTGTTGTGGATTAAAGCGCCAGACTGCAAAGCCATTTAAACTGCAAGGTTGGTGGTTCAAACTCACCAGCTGCTCCTTAGAAACCCTAGACAGGGTCTCTATGAGTCGGAATCGACTCGACGGCACTCAACAACAACAGCATGTATGTATGTACCACATGTATGTATTCATTCATCTGTTGATGGACATTTAGGCTTCCCCCTTTTGTCTATTATGATGCAATGAACATTGGTGCACAAGTCTCTTTGAGTCTGCTTTCAAGCCCATGTGTTGAATCGTCAGGATTGGACAGTGTTTTGTTTTGCTGTGTATAAGGTTGCTATGAGTTGGTACTGACTCAATGGAACCTAACAACAACAACAACAAAATGGTACTTCTATGAAGTCCTCTTACAGCATTGTGGGTTAATGTGCTGGACTACAAAATCATTTAAACCAAAAGGTCGGTGATTCAAGCTCACCAGAAACCCTATGCAGGTTGCTTTGGGTCAGAACGGACTTGACAGCACTTAACAACAACAACATGGTACTTCTATTTTTAGTTCTTCTGAGGAACCACTACACTTTTTCACAGTGGTAATTTTGTATTTTCAACAGCAATGGATAAGGGTTCTCATTTCCCTACATCCTCATCAACATTGGTTATTTTGTTTTTGTTTTTTTATCTCAATTGTCTTGGTCGTGGTGATAATTGTGTGTCGTGGATTTGGTTCCAACTCACAGTGACTCTATAGGGTTTCCAGGGCTATAAATCTTGACTGGAGCAGACAGCCTCATATTTCTCCTGAGGAGCAGCTGATAGTTTCGAATGCTGAACTGGTGGTTAGCAGCCCAATTTGTAACCCACTATGCTACCAGGGCTCCTTTTTAATCATCCTTGTGGGAGTTTAACAGTGTCTCCTTGTGGTTTTGATGTGAATCTGATGACTAGTGAAACTGAGCATCTTTTCATAAATGGTCATTTGAATGTTCTTTTTGGTGAACTATCTATTCAAGTACTTTGCCCATTTTATGATTGGGTTTTTTTTTTGTTTGTTAAACTGTCAACAGTTTATACATATTTTGGTTATTAGACTCTTGTTGGATATTTGATTTTTGAATATTGTCTCAGTAACTTGTCTTTTCACTTTTGTCATAATGTCTATTAAAGAACAAATTTAAAGTTTTTGTAAGCCCCTAATTATTTCATCTTTTTCTGCTTGTGCTTTTGTTATTAGATAATCCATTGTTGAAATCTAGAGGGCTGAGAATGTTGTCCCTGCTTGCTTTTCTAAGAATTTGGTGGTTTTGCACATTTGGGTTCTTATTCCATTTCAAATTTGTTTTTGTGTTTGGTGTGAGACAATGATCCTGTTTCATTTTTACACATATGGAAATCCAGCTCCACTCAGTGAAGAAACTCTTCTGTCCCATTGAATGGATTTAGCAACCCTTGTCAAAATTCAATTGACCATAAATGCTTGGGCTTGTTTCTGGACTCTCAAATCTACCCTCTTGATCCATGCATCCATATACCAGTTATGCCAGTACCAGGCTGGTGAATTTAAAGAAAACTCAGTCCTAGTGTGGCTCTGCACTGGATCACCACTGGACTGCAAATAGCAAAGTTAGCAGTTCAAACCCACCAGCTACTCAGAAACACTATACAGGTTGCTATGAGTTGGAACCAACTTGATGGCACTTAGCAACAACAACAAATGGATTTTTTTAAAGCTTATTATAAGCCATGTATAACAGATAGTTGTGTCATTAGATTTAATATGCTATTTATAAGAGCTCTGGTAGCATAATAGATGGCACTTAACAACAACTGGCAGCGTAATGGTTACGAATCAAACTGCTAACCTCAAGGTTGGCAGTTCGAAACTACCAGCCATTCCACCAGGAGAAGGATGACGCTTTCTGCTCCCATAAAGATTTACAGCCTCAGAAACCCTGTGCAGGGTCACTATGAGTTGGAACCGTCTCCATGGTACTTCACATCAACCACATTTTTACATAATTTTTTTTTTTTTTCAAAACTAGTAATGTATTACTGATCCAACTCCTGGTGTGGTGCTGTAGGATAAATACTGGACTGTGAACTAAAAGATTGGTGGTTCAAACTCACCAGCTTGTCCTCAAAAACCCTCTACAGAGTCGCTATGAGTTGGAATTGACCTGATGGCACTTAGCAACAACAACAACATGAGTGGGAACCAACTCTATGGCACTTAACAAATCAGCAAATTATATTTTTCTTTGTTAATTTGTTTGCATCTCTGCACAGAGAATCAAATAATTGAG
The DNA here is from genome assembly GCF_000296735.1 of Chrysochloris asiatica. Taxonomy (NCBI): domain Eukaryota; kingdom Metazoa; phylum Chordata; class Mammalia; order Afrosoricida; family Chrysochloridae; genus Chrysochloris; species Chrysochloris asiatica. The sequence goes on from NW_006408853.1 coordinate 1,654,308, forward strand.
TTCAAGTAAGCTTGGGATTTTGTCTAGTGATTTCAGCTGAAAATGGTGGGGCCAAGGTACTTGATTATGTTTGAAAAGGATTAATTATAACAATGAACCATGAAATCTAAGATGAGTAAATATGGGAGTTGCAGTGCAATGAATTACTGCTCTTCTACTTCTCATACTCTTTCCAAACAACTTTTTTTCCAGATGGCTCTGGGTAACAGAAGATGGAAGAAGATGCTTATAGGATTATATGATTTTATTATTGGTAACTGTTAACAAGGTTAATTGTGATTGTGAAAACTTGGAACTCCAATGTGGAAATAAAATGAGCCACCTAGAAGCAGGAGCAGGGATCTCATTACCAATCAGAAAAAAGAGCCAAGATGGAATACATACTCTGGTGGACTAATTTAAGACAATTATGACACCAAAGGTGTGACAGAGGATCAGCAGCAGTAGAACCAAGAGCCAGAGCAAGACACAGATTGGTGGGCTTCCTAGCCCATGGAGTGAGTAAGATGGCGTGTCTTCTTGTGGAGTAGGGTGTCTTCAGGCTCTTAACTGGGAGAGCTAGGTTTGCTCACCCATGGAACTAGGACCTTTGGGCTGAGACTTATATCAAAGGGAAGTGCCAGTTAGGCAATTCTCAACAGCCCTAAAAGAGCTTTGTAACTTTGTCTAAGCAGGGCAGAGACCAAGGGGCCATGTGGCTAAGAGGCCATGAAGTATAGAGTGGTATGTTTGTTGCCATCACTGAGAAGAGGCTGCCCCTGACTGAAAGAATTGTACCCTTAGCATTTCTGATCCTGAATTTGTAACCTGTTGACTTCCCTAATAAACTTCAGTTGTTAATATGGTGTGTGAGTTCTGTGTGACCATTGCAATGAATGATTGACTCCAACCGAGAAGTGGTTTCTGAGGCTGTAAAGCCTTATCTTTCTCCCGAGGAACTGCTGGTAGTTTTGAACTGCTGGCCGTGAGATTAGCAGCCCGACTCATAACCACTGCACTACCAGAGCTTGGAAGTAGTCCTATAGGAAGGTAGGTTGGAGTAAGACTAGTGCAAATGTTGGAGGGTGAAGGCAGGTCTAATCAGTCTTGGATTGATGGTAATAGAGATTCTTCTTTCCCCAGGGGTACCACCACACCCATTTAAAACAGGAGTGAATACAGATCATGAAAAACTAATGGAGTTAATGTCTCTAAGATAAAGACATTTTGCCACACCAAAGTGAACCTGAGTCCTGGTGTGGCACTGTAGGATAAACACTGGACCACAAGGTCAGTTTGAACCACAAGATCTGTGGTGCAAACCCACCAGCTGTTCCTCAGAAACTAAACAGGGCTGCTTTGAGTCAGAACTGACTCAATGATACTTAACAACAAAGTGATCTGGAAGAATATAACCGACTGATCTGAATTGTTGTTAGGTATCATCAAGTGTATTCTGACTCATAACTGTGCTATGCATAACAGAACAAAACACTGCCTGGTCCTGTGCCATCTTCACCATTATTATGTTTGAACCCATTGTTGCTGCCGAGGTATCAGTCCCTCTTGTTGAGACTCTTACCAAGAATGTCTTTGTTTAGACTTAGGGAAAATATGATAATAAACCAATAACCCATGTTGGTAATAAATGAGTGGCCTTCAAAAATGTTCATGGAAAAATGGAATTACAAGATAATATCCTAAGAGTGATTAGAACTGGATGACAATAGAGCATTGACTAGTGATTAGGCTCATGACATGAGCTTCAAAGGACTTTATACTCTGTGGACACAGAAGACACCCTATTTTATGATCCTGAGATTCATGACAAAGGAGGAAAAAGTCTTTACTTCAAAAATATATCATTAGATCAATTTTAGATAAAGGCAGTCTCAATTCAGATAATAGTAACAGTATAGATTTGGGCTGATTAGGACACATTTTATTCAACAACTGTTGATACCTGCTGTGTAATATGTCATTTGTTTTACACATTTGAAATCTAGCAGTCAGCCATATATCAAAGTCCTTGAATTTTTGGAAGACATATTTCTATGCAGGAAAACAGAAAGTAAATATATAGATGGTAAGTGTCATGAAGGAAAATGCACACACAGACATTGAGGGAATAGAAAGAAATAGAAATGACATTTTAAACAGTGTTAAAGAGTGTCTTTTTGATGAGGTAGTTGACTTCTGACCCAACACCTGAATAAAGTGAAGAAGAGAGACTTGAAGACAGCTGGCAGAGGTAGGGACAGGTGTAGAATAGGAGCAAGGGCAAACACCTGAAGTCAAAATATGCTTGATATATTTGCAGAACTGCAAGATATCTACTGTGGATTCAATAGAGGAGCACTCGTGTATTAATTGTTATATTAACACTAGTTTTAGAAAGTACGAATACTCATTTAGCTAAGAAGTTAATATTTTTTCATGTTTTAAGTTCTCCATGTTGTTTTGTGCCATCAAGTCAGTTCTGACTCACTGCTGCCCTGTATAGGGTTTCCAAGGAGCGGCCAGTAGAGTTGAACTGCTGTCCCTGTGGCTTAAACCAACTTCGTAGTCCAACGTTTATCCTACAGCACCACACTAGGACTCCAAGATCTTAATTTTTCAGTTACCTGAAATCTGAAATAAGAGTTATGATATGGTATGAATGCTTTTTCTCGTTTTGATTTATTTTGTTTTTATGTTTTAATCAACTTAATTTTCCAGAGTCTTAGTATAATTTTCCAGAACTTAATATAATTGAAGAGCTATAGTATTTAATATCACTTTAATGAACAAAATTCAAGTAAAAATTGTGAAATAAGATAGTTCCATGTATGTCACTGAAACTGCTAGACAAAGTGGCAGATGAACCTACATGACTCATCTGAAATAATTATAAAAGACAAACAGTATATTAAAAAATACTGCATTACCTTATCTAAATGTGATGCCCTACAAATCTTCATTTTTAATCTTCAAATTAACATCTATTTTTAAATGATGGTACATATAAGTAAATCTGATTAGACATTTTCAAAACTATTCAAACAAGCTACATTGTAGACTAAAAGTACATTCTAGTAGAATTGTTTGCAAGAAATACAAGGAAGAGAAAGAGTGACTTAGGAATATGTTTTAGATATCCATGGATGGTGGAAAAGTTTATAGAATGATGCATTAAATGACTTTTCAAAGAATAGTGGATAATCCAAGTAGAAATAAGCTAAAAAATGACATTATATTTGTGTGCTGTATGTTTGAATTTATTTGCTTCTACTTAAAAGCACTAGAGGGATACATAAGAAATTTAAAATAAAAGATGTGACTTTAAACGACTCTGAAAAATTTTCACATTAGAAAGTACTGGATAAAGTGAAAGAAAAATGTGAAATGAAACAAAATCACAAAAAAGACTAGGTTTACCGGTTCGATGTTGTTGTCAGGTGCCATCAGTCAATGCCAACTCATAGCAACCTTATGCACAGCAGAACTAAACACTGCCCGATCCTGTACCAACCTCACTATTGTTGCCACACTTGAGTCCATTGATGCTGCCACTCTGCCAATCCATCTCACTGGGGGTCTTCCTCTTTTTCTCTGACTCTCCACCCTACCAAACATGATATCCTTCTCCAGCGACTGGTCCCTCCTAACAATATGTCCGAAGTATGTATGACAAAATTTGGCCATCCTGGCCTCCAAGGAGCACTCTGGTTGCACTTCTTCCAGTATAGATCTGTTGGTTCTTTATGCAGCCCATGGCACTTTCAATATTCTCCTCAAGACTGATGGAATTCCTGAGTCTATGGCCTTTAGTCACCCTTTAGGTCTCAAACTGAACTGACCCCCATGGCTCAATTTTCAGCAAGTAATAGGTCGATGAGGGGAACCATAACACTAAGAAGGTATGCACACCTTAGAATAATCAAGCACTTAAGACAAAAAGGTCAATAGTTACCCAAGGACAAAGTTCAGAAGGGTTAGGAAACACTGGTTGGAAGTTGGGATAAATGACATTACATTGTGGAGACTTCAATCAGTGAGGTTAAGCACAATGCATATGAATTGCTGCATGAAAAACTTGGTTTGCTCTGTAAATCTTCACCCAGTTCACAATAATAAGTTAAATAAGAGGAGTATTCTGTAGTGGATGCACAATTAGGGTAACACTTCTATTGTTGTTAATGCCATCAAATCAGTTCTGACTCAAAGTGACCCAGTGTAGGGTTTCCGAGGAGGGACTAGTGTGCTTGAATCACCAACCTTGCAGTTCAAACCAACCTTGTGGTTTAGTGCTTATCCTACAGCACCACATCAGGACTCAATGTATATCTTACTGCAATTTCTGAGACCTATGAATATGTTATGATAAGTGCCATTGCGTCAGTTCCTACTCATAATGACCCTGCATAGGTTTTTGTTTTGTTTTGTTTTTCCTGTATAGGGCTTTTGAGGAGTGGTTGGTGAGTTTGAACCACCGACCTTGTGGTTCAACCCTACCTTACAGTCCAGTGATTTTCCTACAACACAACTCACCTATTTAAACAACAACACAAAATGTGTAAAATTATCTTTTGAATCATCAACTGTGATGATGATGGTTTTCTTGGCAGCAATAGCAATAAGTAACTAAGTAAATAATGCAATGTTAATTATTCTGATATAAATTCACTCTTTTTTTTCTCCTGACTGGCCTTAAAAACTCAAATACTTCTAGTTTTTAAGGATACTTCTAAAGACTCAATGAATGATAGATACTGTTGAACCTTATCCTGATGTCTGAGCCTTGGGGCCTATGGATTGCATGGTTAATTCCAAATTATTTCAACTATGTGATCACATACAATTTAAAATTTAAAAGACTAGCTGGCCTCCAATCAAATGCAAGACCCATAATGCTTTACCATGATTGTCTAATTAATGTGATTGTTTTAAATTGATTTTTCTCTTTTACTTTAGGGCTATAAATGTATAATTCAGTAATATAAATAGGTATTTCACTTTCATGTACTTATTACATCACAAATTTGCATCAGTTTTCCCATTTCTCTCTTTTAACATCAAAGTGATAGTAGTAATTTGGTGAATTAGAGTTGAAATTTTAGTCCGGTTAAGCAAAAACCGTCCACAACCTTGTTACATTTTGCTTTCCAGCTTTATCTTACTACTTTCCTTATTTAGTTACCAAGAAAGTTTTTCTTACTATTTAATTACCAAGGCCAGAACATGTTTTCCTTAATTCTTTCTTCTGAGGCTCATATAGTCTATTTACCTGGAATCACCTACCTCTTATAATAAAAGTTCTATTTGAACTGTCAGGGTTTCAGCTTCGTGAATCCTCTGATCTCTCCATTTGTTAAAAACATATAGCACTTTTCCTGGAAACCCTATATAGGGTCACTAAGAGTCGGAACCAACTCAATGGCACTTAACCAACAGGAACACTTTGGTTACGTGCCAGCAAATCGGTACTGACTCACAGTGACTTTATGCACAACAGAATGAAAAACTGCCTTGTCTTGTACCAATTGGACACTTTAATATTAATTTTATATGTTATATGTCTATCTGTTACTAGCTGCTACTGAGTTAGTCCCAGATGCATGTGACTCCATGCACAATGGAAACCCACTATCCGTTTTTTTGTTGTTAAGTGCTGTCGAGTTGTTTCTGACTCATAACAACCTTGTATAGAGTTTCCAAGGAGCAGCTGGTCAGCTTGAACCTCCAACCTCGTGGTTCAAACTGATGGTGCTTATCCTACAGCACACACCAGGACTCCAAAGGTTTTTTGTTGTTGTTAAGTGCCATCAAGTCAATTCTGACCGATAGCAACCTTGTATAGGGTTTCCGAGGAGCAGCTGGTGAGCTTGAACTGACAACCTTGCAGTTCAAACAGCTTTACAGTCTGGTGAATTAACCCACAGCGCCACACCAGGACTCCCCAAAGGGCTTAAAAAACAAAATACAAAAAACCAAAGAGTTTTTACTGACTGATTATTCTAATCACCAATCTTTTCTTCCTAGTTAGCCATTATTGAAGCCTGTTTAGCATTATCACAGCATACAGGTCTCCAATGACAGATGAATAGCTGTGCATGAGGTGCATTGACCAGGAATCAGATCCAGATGCTGGAAGGTGGCTACCACTGAACTCTGACTGCGTCTATCTATCTATCTATCTATCTATCTATCTATCTATCTATCTATCTATCTACCTATCTTCTGTCTCTTTGTCTATTTAGGCATCAGTTCTGTAAATATGTCCCTATTTTTTCCACAAAAAATCAAAAGACCACAGCCTTCAGTATGGGTTGCACCTCAAAGTAAAGATAACAAAAATCCTCACCACTGGATCAATACATAGCATCATGATAAATTGAGAAAAGATTGAGTTTGTCAAAGACTTCATTTTGCTTGAATCAACCATCAACACTCATAGAAGCAGTAGTCAAGAAGTCAAGTGACAGATTGTGTTAGGCAAATCTTCTGCATGGACCTCTTTAAAGTGTTTAAGATCAAAGACATTAGTTTGAGGACTAAGGTGCACCTGACTCAACCCATTCTATTTTCAGTAGCCTCATATGCATGTGAAAGTTGGATCATAGAAGAATGGAGGCATTTGAGTTTTGGTGTTGGAGGAGGGTATTGAAAGTACCATGCACAACTACAGGAACAAATCTGTGTTGGAAGAAGTACAGCCAGAATGCTCCTTAGAAGCTAGGATGGTGAGATGCTGTCTCTCATACTTTGGACATGTTATTAGGAGGGACCAGTCCCTGGAGAAGGACATCATGCTTGGTAAAGTGGAGAGTCAGCAAAAGAAAGGAAGACCCCAACAAGATGAATTGGCACAGTGGCAGTAGCAGCAGGCTGACGCATAGTGAGGATTGTGAGGATGATGCAGGACTGGGCAGTGTTTCATTCTGTTGTGCATAAGGCTGCTGAGTTGCAACTGACTCAATGGCACCTAATAACAACAAACTATACAAATGCTTTGCTTCTGTTTTTACTGTCATTTCCTTTATTATATTGATGTTGTTAAGTGCTGTTGAGTTGAATCTGACATGTAGAACCTTGTATAGTGTTTCCAATGAGGGTGTGTTTGAACTGCCAACCTTGCAGTTAGCAGTCTAGTACTCATCCTACAGTGCCACGCCAGTCCTCCTCTATTCAAGCCACCAACCTTTCAGTTAACAACTGAGTACTTAAACACCATTTATTTTATCCATGTTGACACACACTCAGCGGTTAACTGAAAATTGGTGACTCAATAAGGACTAAAGCCATAAAGACCTTTTGGGGTAGTTTTACTCGTCAATCGGGGCTACTATCCCTTGAAATCATCATGAAGACACCTAACAACAGTGGCCATTATTATCTCTGTATGAAGAAACAAAAATATAAAAAACAAGTGATTGCCATGGTAGTACACTGCTGCAATGATATCCTGCTTCTTTTTCATACTTTCATGTCTGACTTCTGAAACCCAGTGCTATTCTGATGTACACATGGGATCTCCATGAGTTGGAATCAACTCATTGACAACAGGTGTTTTTGATATTTCTTTCCTGCCCACCCCCACAAATACTGGTGGTGGTGGTGGTTATTTGCTTTGGAGTTAGTTCTGACTCGTAGCAACCCTGCATAGGGTTTCCAAGGCTGTAAATCTTTATGGGAGCAGAAAGCCTCATCTTTCTTTCATGGAACTGCTGGTAGTTTTGAACTGCTGACTTTGAGGTTAGTAGCACGACTCATAACCACTACACTACCAGAGCTCCTCCCCCAAATACTAGGGTGCTTCAAAAAGTTTGTGGAAAAATTCCATTATCTTTTAATTCAATTTTTCCAGGAACTTTTTGAAGCCTCCTTATATTCTCCATATAAAAACCAAAAAGTATCTGTAAAAGCATAAATCATATTCACTATATATATAACACTATATATATAACTATATAACACTCTTAAAGAAAAATTCATCCATTATTCTATGGTCTTAAAAGAACCTGCATGATCTTACTCTCTAAAATCCTGTCTATCCCCTGTCATTCTCCCTCCTACTAATCCAAGCAATTGGCTTTGTATCTGCTGCCAAACATGCCAACTTACTTTTCTTCTTTCAGGTTTTTGCTATGATTGTTTCTGTGCCTGGAATGCTGCTCTGATGTTTAGGTCTCAGGTTAGATGTCACCTCCTCAGAGAAGCCTTCTCACAACTTTGTCTAAAGAGGCCGTCTTCATTTATTTTTTATAATTACTCCATTTATTTCCTTTAGATGATCATGATTCACATATACTCCTTTGCTTACCTATCTATTTCTCCTTCAGTGGAAGGTAAGCTCCCTGATAAACTGATATGAAACATTTGGAAAAGTTAAAGCTATGTTGAAAATAAATTTTGCAGTATTTTTAAAAATGGAGAAATTAAAAATTATAGTAAAGCACAAAAGTTAACAGAAAGGAAATAAAATTATACTAGCTCTGGTAGCGTAGTGGTTATGAATCGGGCTGGGAACCTCAAGGTCAGCAGTTTGAAACTACCAGCTGTTCCGCGGGAGAACGATGAGGCTTTCTGTTCTCGCAAAGATTTACAGCCTCGGAAAACCCGGTACAGGGTCGCTATGAGTTGGAACCGGCTCCACGGCACATAACAACAACAACAACCCTTTGTTGTTGTTTCAGTGCCATCCAGTTGGTTCTGACACATAACAACCTTGTATAGGGTTTCTGAGGAATGCTGGTGGATTTGAATCACCAGCCTTACAGTTCAAATCAACCTTGTAGTCCAGTACTTATGTTATAGAACCACGCCCACCTTATTATCATCTTTTTCCTAATACTAATGAAATAAACATGCTGATTTAAATATGTTAATACAGTTTTATTAGAGTGTGCAAAACCCCGTGTGGAGCCTCTATCTGACTTCCTCTGGTTTCACAAGTAGGGAAGAGAATCAAACTCAAAGTCAGTCCAAAGCTGATTAATATGAAGTGGAGGTCAGACATACCTCCACCCTACTTACGCTATTGTGGTGCCTTGAATTTACTTGATATGAATTTTCTTTCCGAAGTCTTTTTAATTCCCACCAAGTAATTGGGTTGGAATATGCAAATACAGGACTCTAAAGCTGGTATTGATTAGTTCTGCCCTCCAGCTAGGCTTAAAAGGAGCCATCTCAGAAGTAGAAATGGAAGATCCTAGGATCATCAAGAAGGAAGAGCATAAGTGACACGTGACATCCCTACCTAGAGAAACAAGAGGCTGTGGAGGTGACGACAAGAGACGATGACAGAGACAACAGAGGCAGTGGCATGGAGAGACAGAACAACTTCCAATTCTAGGCCTACTGATTGAGTAAAGCTGAATGCCTGCAGGTAGGAGACTGGTTTGCAGCCCTTTCAGCATTCACAGTCTGGCTAATAGAGCTTTGTATCACTTGCCTGAACAGGGCAGAGGCCAAGGGGCCACAGGGTTGAGAGGTTGAAGATAAGAGTGAGGCGTGCCTACAATATGGCAAACAAGAAGCATTCCTGACTGGAGAACTGCTACATTCTGAGTTGGTTTTTGATCCTGCATTGTACGCTGTTCACTTCCCTAATAAACTCCATGAGTATTGTTATGAGTTCTTTGTGGTCATTGAATTGGATTATCAAATCCAGATGTGACACCGAGACCACTGTGGGAGGAATTGTTGGTGTCTGAATAGGATAAAGAAGGTTGTAGGGCGGAATCATGTCTGACCCCCACTTCATAGCAATTGGTCTTGGGCTGATTTTAACTTTGATTCTTGTTCCCCCTTGTGAAGTCAGAGGAGGTCACACATGGTCCCTACATGGTTTTTACACTTATTCTGACACCAACCATCTCACCCACAGCACTCTTTGCTTTACATCTGGGTTCAACAATCCTTAGCAAATGGCCACACAGAACTCATAACAATACTCATAGTTATGCAGTTTATTAGGGAAGTGAACAGGGTACAATTCAGGATCAGAAACAACTCAGGATGCAGCAGTTCTTCAGTCTGGAAGGCCTCTTCTCTGCTGTACTGTAGGTACGTCTTGCTCTTGTCTTAGGTCTCTCAGCCTTTGCTCTACTCGGGCAAGTGTTACAGAGCTCTTTTAGCCAGTCTGCAAATGCTCAAAGGGCAAGCCAGCCTCTTGCTCACAGACACTCAAACTTTACTTGATCCATGCCCAAGAAAATCTGCAGCATTCTGTCTTTCCATGCCTCTCCCTCTACCACTGCCTCTGGTGTCACCTTTTCTAGGTAGGGTTCTCATGCTCCACTCAAGCTCTTCTTTCTTCATGATCCTAGGATTGTCTGTTCCTGCTTCTGAGATAGCTCCTTTTAAACCTAGCGGGCTGGCAACACTAACCAGTCTTAGCCTTAGAATTCTGTACACCTTATTTGCATCATCCCACTCAATCACTGGATGGGAATTAAGAAGATGTTAAATAGAAAAGCCATATCAGGTAAATTCAAGGTACCCTACTACAGAGTGGTAGGAGATGGAAAGCAGTGTTTAGAGTTCATGCCCATGATATAAGTTGGCATTGTTGATTCAACATCCATTTAACCTTTCCTTCATTGTATAGTACCTATGCTGACCAACTTCAGAGGTTGTCCTGATTGATCTAAACTGGTTAGAACAATTCCAGTCCCCTTGACACACTAATGAATTAATAAGTAGGGAAGTCTAAGCCAGCAATTGCACGGCATTCCTTAGGTCCTAGTGTATGATTAAGGAATCCACATGGGACCCAGTTTGGAGTAGAGCCAGAAGAGGCTTGTTAAAAAGAAGCTTCCATATTCTAATGTGAAAGGTCATACATAGAGTGAATGTCTTTCTTTCTCTGGATGTTGTGTATGCCACTGTGAAACAAGGAACTGCCACACCTCTTTTGCCACAATAAGAGAAGCAGTTTGAGGATGAAGACATCGCAAAGGTGATCAGAACTGAGAGAATAGTGGAAAATTCAAGTCAAAGCTGCTAATTGAAGATAACTGAGGTTCTTTATAAATTTTGGAATCCACATAGTAGAAATTAAAGCATTTCTTAAACCAGAAGGCCTTGAGATTTATTTATTAGATTGAGTCTTCCTAACTGAAAAATCCTACTGCTTCTTAACAATAAGTCAAGAGGTAATGTCTAAAATATGTATGTGAAGAAATAGCTGTTAATATTTATTTACTTGAAAAAATGGGACTTACTATAAGAAGAAACTATTTAAATAGCTTTAAGTGTTTGCCTCTGAAAAATGGGACACGGATGAGTGAAGGATGAAGCACAATATGTATATACAAGGGAGTTTCAAAAAATTAGTGGGAAAATTCCATTCTCTTTTAATTTCAATTTATTCCCTGAAATTTTGAAGCCTCCTTATATATTTATTTTTAATTATATCTTTCAAAAGAATTTTACTTCATAACCATGCATTTTAATTATTTCAATTTTTAAAAATTTAATTTTAAAATCTTAAATCCACTTAAAAATTGTATCTTGATAGCCATGGAAGGCTAGAGCTGAGAATGAAGTGTCCAGCTGATATGAAGTGAGGGGAGACATACAAGAACGTCCAAACTTGCAGATAGTACCCATTTGACCTAGCTTTGGTGGCTGGATGATTAGAACTCAACTAGAGGAAGATAAAAAAAAATTTTGATAAAGGAAACCAGTGTAAAAACTTATGGATGTAGTAGCTCAAAATTCCAACTGACAGAGAAGGAGACTTCACCTCAAGGATCATTCCTATCTCCTCTGTACACAAGGATGGATAACTTAGACATTGGCTACCTAAAATGGGGGGAGGGGCTATAAAGGCACTAAGTAACTGGCTTACAAGTTTTCAAGAGGGAGTTTAGTTTCAGAGTATGCAGGAAAAGGTAGACTCCCCACTAAATAGTTTTCATCTTGTCTAGACTGGTCTGGTGAAAGGAGATGGGGATAAGAGTCATATGATTCAATAGTGAGTAATTGTAAACATAACTAATTGCAATTGTCACCACTGTAAAAGTATAAATTTTGTATCAAAAAGGGGGGAATAGTTAAGCTTACATTCCAGGAAGAGTACCCTTGGACCATCAAGGGAGAAGAGTATGAGCAGAATGTGAACCCCTATTCAGAGAAACAATGACACTAGAGATGGAGGCAGAGATGAGGACATGGAGAGAGAGAGCAGCTGAGGACTCGAGACTTATGGAAAGAGAAAGGTTGTGTGCTGGCAGTCAGGAGGCAGGCTTGCAGAATGTGCCCTTTGGTTGTTTAAATGATTATATATTCCTGAATGTTTTTTGTACATCCAAAAAAGACAAAAAAGAAAGCAAAACAGAGGGAATAGAAGCAAATACTGTTGAATGATGATGCACAGACGGGATTGTAATCATTGCAATGAAATGATGAGTGTAAAAATCAATGTTCTTCCATGTAAACTATCACTCAGTTCAGAACAAAAACTTTAGAAAACAAATAGAGAAGACATTACAAAGTTAAAAAATATCACATTACCTAGAGATAGAAATTTTATATTGTACATTATATAAATTTCCTTGAGAGTATTTTTAACTTTATTTAACTTGACAAATAGAAAATACTCAAAATAAAAAAATATATATCTTAACTTATTATTTTAGTATACTCATAGATGTGATGGTAAGCTGTGGAGTCTGGTCCAAATCGTAGCTACTCAGTAAAGAGTTTCCGAGGCTGTAAATCTTTACAAGAGCAAAAAGCCTCATCTTTCTCCCACTGAGGAGCTGATAGAGTCAAACTGTGGGTTAAGAGCCCAACTCGTAACCCACTATGCTACTAGTGCTCCTTCAGAGATAACATAATAGATATAAAAACAAAAATATAGGCAATTTGAAAATAAATAGAGGTATGAGGTAAGTGGATTAGACAGAGAAGGAAAAATAGTGTCTTTAGTGATAAGCAATGTAGTTTTCCTGTCTTCAGCTTATAACTGATTGGGATACCTAAAAGGGGTTCTAGAACTTGTCCAGTGAAATAGGCTTCTTGCAGAGCCTTTGTAGTGTATAGGACCTTAGGTGGAATCCTGAGCCCCATCCAGGACCTTCTGAAGTGGGACAGTCCTACTTGAAAGGACATACAGACCAGCCCGGAGCCACCAGAGAAACAGAAGATAATTCCCAAAAGAAAGACCAGCAGGAAAAAACAAAAAAGGCAGTCCGATTGGCTATTACAAGAATAAGCAAGCTGTTCACCAGGGAGCCATCAAGGCAAGTAATCAAGTACCTTCAGGACAAACCCCTCTCCAAGATTGAAACTCAAAGGGAACAAACACATGAGCAGGCATGTAAGCTTGCTGGCGACCATGTTGGTCTACATGTGACTGGAAGTTAGGGGAAGGCAGTAATGAAGATTTGGGCTGAGTTTGACCATGTTCCATAGATTCCTGTTGACATTGAGATGAGAAGAAGAAGAGGAAGGGCTGGTTAGCATGAAGTTTGGGGAGATATGGCAACTCCTGAGCCCATGGCACTGACCTAGACATGGAAGGCTAGAGTTGAGAGTAAAACATCCAGCTGATATGCAATGGGGGGAGATGCACAAGAATGTTCAAACTTGCAGATAGTACCCATTTGACCGAGCTTCGATGGCTTGATGACCAGAGCTCGACTAGAGGACAACAAAGAAATTTAATAAAGGAAGCAAGTGTAACTTGCTACAATTTGATGAACTTGACCTATATTAATGGATGTTGTAGCTCAAAATGCCAACTGACAAGGTAGGAGTATTCACATCAAGGATCAAGTCCGTCCCATTGGCATAAAGTGTTGATGTTGTTGTTGTTAAGTGATGTCGAGTTGATTCTGACCCATAGCGACCCTGTATAGGGTTTCTAAGAAGCCACTGGTGAGCTTGAACCACCGACCATGCAGTTTGACACATTATGACTTTGCAGTCTGACACATTAGCTCACAACGCCTACCTAGGGTTGATAGGGATGGCAAATTTGACGTTGACTACCTAAAATGGGGGGACTATAAAGGCACAAAGTGGCTGGATTATAAATTTCAAGAGGGAGTTTAGCTTCAGAGTGTGTGGGAAAGGTAGTATCCCTACTGAGTAGTTTCTATCTTGTCTAGATGGGTCTGGTGAAAGGAGATGGGGATAAGATTCTTACGATTCAATAGTGAGTAATTGTTATCATGACTAATTGCGATTGTCACCACTGTAAAGGTAGAAGTTTTGTAACAAAAAGGGGAGAATAGTTAAGCTTACATTCTAGGAACAGAGGACCCTAGGACCATCAAGAGAGAAGAGTATGAGCAGAACGTAGGCCACTATTCAGAGAAACAGTGACACCAGAGATGGAAGCAGAGGTGATGGCATGAGAAATCAAGCAACTGAGGACTCTAGACTCATGGAAAGAGAAAGGTTGTGTGCTAGTGAACAGGAAACTGGTTTGCAGAATGTGCCCTTTGGTTGTTTAAATGATTACATAGTCCTGTATGTTTCTGTGTACATAAAAAAAATAAAAAATAAAAAACAAACCAGAGGGAATAGAAGCTAATACTGTTAAATGAAGATGCATGGAGGGGATTGTAATAATTGCAATGAAACAAAATATAATAGAATAAATTCAAATGAAAAGAAATATGCTTTTTTAAAAAGTGCCTAATGATAAAAGAGCTCTGGTAGCGTAGTAGTTACGAATCGGGCTGCAAACCGCAAGGTCAGCAGTTTGAAACTGCCAGTTGTTCTGCGGGAGAAAGATGAGGCGTTCTGCTCCCATAAAAATTAACAGCCTTGGAAACCCTGTGCAGGGTCGCTATGAGTTGGAACCGACTCCACGGCACATAACAACAACAACAACAACAACAACAATGATAAATAGGGAGCTCTGGTAGTGTAGTGGTTATGAATCGGGCTGCGAACCACAAGGTCAGCAGTTCGAAATTACCAGCTGTTCCACGGGAGAAAGATGAGGCTTTCTGCTCCTGTAAAGATTTACAGCCTCAGAAACCCTGTACAG
>NW_006408853.1:1669378-1679849 GCF_000296735.1 Chrysochloris asiatica
AGTTCGAAATTACCAGCTGTTCCACGGGAGAAAGATGAGGCTTTCTGCTCCTGTAAAGATTTACAGCCTCAGAAACCCTGTACAGGGTCACTATGAGTCTGAACCGACTCCACGGCACATAACAACAACGATAAATAAGGAACTCTGGTAACATAGTGGTTTTGAATCAGGTTGCTAACCTCAGTCAGCAGTTTGAAAGTACTAGCTGTTGTGTGGAGAAAAGATGTGGCTTTCTGCTCCCGAAAAGATTTACAGCTTCGGAAATCCTATACAGGGTTGCTATGAGTCAGAACCAACTAACTTCACGGCACACCACCATCATCATCAATGCTCTTCGTTTTTAGCAAGCAAGGTTGTATCATCCGCATATTGCAGGTTGTTAATGAGCATTCCTTCAATCCTGATGCCACATTTTTCTTCATATAATCCCGATTGTTAGATTAAATGCTCAGCATGCAGATTGAATAAATCTGGTAAAAGAATACAACTCTGGCAAACAACTTTCCTGATTTTAAACCATTTAGTGTTCCCTCGTTCTGTTTGAAAGATTGCTTCTTAGTATATGTACACGTTCCTCCTGAGCAAAATTAAGTGTTCTGGAATATTCGTGCTTTGCAATGTTGTCCATAGCTTGTCAAGATCCACACAATCCTTTGTGTAGTCAATAAAGTACAGGTAAGTATCTTTCTTTTATCATATCATAGACTATATAAACAATTTAAACAACGGTGACCAATTCGTTAGACAATGGGATGACAAATATTCTCTGCATGCAGCCAAGATATATCTGACATCAGCAATGATATCCTTTGTTCCATGTCCCCATCTGAATTGGCCTAAACATCTGGTAGCTCTCTGTCAATGTATTGCAGGCATTTTTGAATTATCACACCACCATAGCAAAATCTTACTTGCATGCAATATTAAATGGTATTGTCCGATGACTTCTGCATCCCATTGGGTCACATCTCTTTAAAATAGGTTCAAATATGGATCTCTTCCAATCAATTGGCCACTTAGCTGTCGTCCAAATTTCTTGGCATAGATAAATGAGTGCCTCCAGGGCTGCTTCAGTTTGTTGAAAGATTTCAATTTGTGCACCATAATTTCCCAGATCCTTGTTCTTTGCCAGTACTTTTACTGCATCTTGGACTTGTTCTTTCAGTATCATTGGCTCTTGGTGGTATGCTGCCTCTTGACATGTTGAACACTGAACATTTCTTTTTAGTACAGGATTCTGTATATTCTTGCCATCTTCTTTTGATGCGTTCTTTATCAATCAATGTGATTTCCAGAGAATCCTTCATTATTGAATTTTTAATTCGGTTCATTCTGCTTGAGAAATGCTGAGAGTGTTATTTCCTTTTGGCTTTCTAACTCCAGGTCTTTGCACATTTCATTATAATATTTTACTTTGTCTTCTCAAGCTGGCCTTGGCAATTTTCTGCTCAGCTCTTTAACCTCGTCATTTCTTCCATTTGCTTTAGCATCTCTACTCTGGATAGCAAGTTTCAGAGTGTCTTCTGACATCAAATTTGGTCTTTTCCTTCTTTCTTGTCTTCCTACTGACCATTTGCTTTCTTCTTGTGTAATGTTATTGATGTCATCCCACGACTTTTCTTGTCTCCACTCAGTAGTGTCTAATGCATCAAATGTGTTCCTGAGATGATCTCTAAATTCAGGTGGGATATGTTCAAGGTCATATTTTAGTTCACCTGGACTTGTTTTAGTTTTCTTCAGTTTCAGCCTAAACTTGCATATGAGCAACATATGGTCTGTTCTGAAGTCTGCCCCTGTTCTTGTTTTGGCTGGTGACATGGAGATTTTCTATCGTATTCTTCCTAAGATGTAGTAAATTTAATTTATGTGTATTCTATCTGGTGAGGTCTATGTGTATAGTTGTCTTTTATTTTATTTAATAAATGTATTTGCAATGAAGATGACATTGGTCTTGCAAAATTCTATCATGTGATCTCTAGCATTGTTTCTGTTACCAAGGCCATATTTTTCAACAACTAATCTTTCCCTTTACTTCCAACATTTGCATTCCTGTCATCAGTGATGATTATCTTGATTGCATGTTTCATCAATTTCAGATTGAAGAAGGGGATAGAATTCTTCAGTTTTATCATGACTTACTCTAGTAGTTGGTGTGTAAATTTGAATTATATTTGTATTAACTGGTTTTCCTTGTAGGCATACGGACATTATCATAATCTGACACCACTGTACTTCAAGATAGATCTTAAAATGTTATTTTTGATGATGAATGTGAATCCATGCCTCTTCAGTTTGTCATTCCTGGCATAGTAAGCCATTGCTTGTCAGATTTAAAAAGGCCAGTGCCTGTCCATTTCAGCTCACTAATGCCTTGGATATCAATCTTTATGCATTTCCATTTCATTTTTAACAACTTCCATTTTCCCCAGATTTATACTTCCTACAGTGAATGTTCTAATTATTAATGGATGTTTACAGAAATGGCTACAATCATACATTAACAGAGAACTTCCAGAGGTTCAAGCTGGATTCAGAAGAGGCCGTGGAATGAGAGATATCATTGCTGATGTCCGATGGATCTTGGCTGAAAGCAGAGAATATCAGAAGGATGTTTACCTGTGCTTTATTGACTATGCAAAGGCTTTCAATTGTGTGGATCATGACAAGCTATGGATAACATTGAGAAGTATGAGTATTCCAGAACACTTAATTGTACTTCTAAGAAATCTATACCTAGACCAAGAAGCAGTTGTTCGAACAGAACATGGGAACACTGAATGTTTTAAAATTGGGAAAGGTGTGAGACAGGGTTGTATTCTTTCACCATACTTATTCAACCTGTATGTTGAGCAAACAATACTAGAAGCTGGGTTCTATGAAGAAAAACGTGGCATCAGGATTGGAGGAAGACTCATTAACAACTTGCGATATGCAGATGATACAACCTTGATCGCTGAAAGTGAAGAGGACTTGAAACATTTACTTATGAAGATTAAAGAGCACAGCCTTCGATATGGATTGCATCTCAATGTCAAGAAAATGAAGATCCTCACCACTGGACCAATAAACAACATTCTTATCAATGGAGAAAGGATTGAAGTTGTCAAGGACTTCATTCTTCTTGGATCAACTATCAACACTCGCGGAAGTAGCAGTCAAGAGATCAGACGACGTATTGCACTGGGCAAATCTGCTGCACAGGAACTTTTTAAAGTATTGAAGAGCAGAGATGTCAGCTTGAGGACTAGGGTGCGCCTGACCCAGGCCATTGTGTATTCAATAGCCTCATATGGATGCGAAAGCTGGACAGTGAATAAGGAGGATCGTAGAAGAATTGATGCCTTTGAGTTGTGGTGTTGGAGGAGAATACTGAAGGTGCCATGGACTGCCAAAAGAACCAATAGATCTGTTTTGGAAGAAGTGCAGCCAGAGTGCTCCTTGGAGGCCAGGATGGCTAAGCTTCGTCTCTCATACTATGGACATGTAGTCCAGAGGAAACAATCGTTGGAGAAGGATGTCATGCTGGGTAGGGTGGAGGGTCAGAGAAAAAGAGGAAGACCCCCAACGAGATGGATCGGCCAGGTGGCATCATTGATGGACTCAAGTGTGGCAGCGGTAGTGAGGTTGGCCCAGGATCGGACATTGTTTCGTTCTGCTGTGCATGGGGTCGCTATGAGTCGGTTCCGACTCGATGGCACCTGACAACAACAACAGTTGTTTCTCCTTATTTTGAGTTGTAGCCCATTGACAATTGAAGTCCTGAAAGGTTTACTCCATTCACGTTATCACTATTAACCCTGCTTTGAAGAGTCACCTCTTCCCAAGTCATATTTTGAATGCCATCCAACCTGAAGGACTCATTTTCCAGTACTATCTCTAACAATATTTTCGTGCTATTCAACATATTTCAATAATCAATATTCTTGGGCTATCTGACAATGCTCCACTGCTACTCATAAGGTTTTTAGTGACTAAATATTCCTAAGTAATTAGTCCCTGCTTTTTCCTAGTCTGTCTTCATCTGGAAGCTCATCTGAAACCAGTCCACCATTGGTGACCCTGCTGTTATTTAAAATACCAGTGGCATAACTTCCAGAATTACAGTAATAAGCAAGCCACTACAGTATGACAAACTGACAGACTAGTGGTGGGATTTGAGCTTTAGAGGAATTCAACAGGCCCATACAATTAGAGTGACCATGGCCTGTTGTTGTGCTATAGGATAAACACTGGACTGCAAGGTCAGTTTGAACCACAAGGTTGATTCAAATCCACCAGCTGATCATTGGAAACCCTATGCAGGGTCTCTATGAGTCAGAACTGACTTGATGGCATTTAACAACACCACTAGAATTTGCAACTCTTTGCTCATTGCCCCATCTGGTTCGTGTCCTCTTTCACTCTCAATATGTGCCATTTTGGACAATCAATCATCCTAAAGAGGAGGAACAATACATCCATGATTCAGTCTCAATACCATGGTTAAGAGAAAAATCATAATCTCTTTAGATTTGACATGCAAAGAGATGTGTGAGGAGAAATGGCAGAAAGTAGAAATATGAAAAGATAGGAAGGGTAAGGGCTGATGTTGAGCCTTATGTACAACTCTATGGAGTTGTTTTTATTTTGAAGGTTGTGAGAATTAATGAGCATTAGTTCTTTTAGGTGCCCTCCAACTTACAGTGACTCTATGTACAACAGAACAAAACACTGCCTGCTCTGGTACTATCTTCACAGTGGTTGTGTTTGAACACATTGTTCGAGCACTGTGTCAGTCTAATTTTGAGTCTTCCTCCCTATCCTCCCCCTCACCTGCCCCCACACACATACTAACCCTCTACATTGCCAAGAATAATGTCTTCCACAGGTTGGTCTTACCTGATGATATTTCAAAACTATGTGAGATGAAGTCTCACCATCTTTACTTCTAAGGAGGATTCTGGTTATATTTCTTTCAAGACACATTTGTTGACTCTTCTGACAATCCATGGCACATTCAATATTATTCTCCAGCACCATAATTCAAAGGAATCAATCACTCTTTGATTTTCTTTTTATTTTCCATGTTATTGTTATGTTATTAAGTGCCATTGGGTCAGTTCTGACTCATAGTGACCCTGTGTAAGGTTTGTGAGGAGCAACTGGTAGTTTGAACCACCAACTTTGAGGTTAATAGTCCAGTGTTCATCCTATAGTGCCATAACAGGACTCCGTTTTGCCCATATTCTTGTTGTTAAATGCCATTGAGTTGATTCCAACTCATAGCAAATTAGTATAGGGTTTCTGAGGAGTGACCAGTGAGTTTGACCACTGACCTTGTGGCTTGCAGTCCAGAGCTTATCCTATAGCACCATGCCAGGCTTACATTTTGCCTAAGATATTGTACGTGCCATTGAGTCGGTTCTGACTTGTAGCAACCCTGTATAGGGTTTCAGAGCAGTGACTGGTAGATTTGAACTGCTAGCCTTACAGTTAGCAATCCAGTGCTAATCCTACAATGCCATACCAGGATTTCATAAGGTCCTTCAATATTGCAGATCAAGGCTTGATATTTTTCTTTTCTTCTTTCAGCTTTAGAAATGCTAAGTATGTTCTTCATTTTGGTTTTCTAACTCCAGGTTTTTTCACATTTCACTGTAATACTTTACTTTGTCTTCTCAAGCTGCCTTTTGAAATTTTCTGTTCAGCTCTTTTATTTTGTTATTTTTTTTCAGTCACTTTAACTTCTCTATGTTCAAGATCATGTTTCAGAGATTCTTCTGACATTCATTTTGGTCTTTTCATTTTTCCCTCCTTTTTTACTAACATTTCCATTTCTTCATGAATGTTATCTTTGATGTCATCTCAAACTCACCTCGTCTTCAGTCATTAGTGTTCAATGCATCAAACCTATTTTCTTCATTCTGCATCAAATCTAGTCTCTTCGTTCAGGTGGGATACACTTAGGGTCCTAGTTTGACTCGCTTGGGCCTTTAAAGTTCTCTTCGGCTTCAATTTGAATTTGCATATCAATAATTAATGGCCTCTTCCATAGTATACCTTGGCTTTGTTCAGACTGGTGATATTGAGTTTCTCCTTGGTCTCATTTCACAGATGTATTTGATTTGATATCTGTGTATTTCATCTGACGAGGTCCATCCATATAGTTGTCACCAATTGTTGGGGGGAAAAAAGTGTTTGCAATGAATACGTTATTGGTCTTACAAAATTCTATCCTGTAATTTCCAGTGTTATTTTTATACTCAAGGCCATATTTTCCAACTCCTGATAATTCTTTCCAACATTTGCATTCCAATAATCAATAATTTTCAATACATTTTTCATGTTTGATCAATTTCAGACAACAAAAGTTAGTAAAAATCTTCAAATTCCTCATCTTTGGTATTAGTGGTTGGGGCAGAAAGTTGAACAATCATCTTATTCCCTGGTCTTCCTTATAGGAGTATGGTTATGATCCTATCTCATTGTTCTTAAGGGTAGATTCCCACCCCCCTAGTCTTTTATTATATATTTCTTTCCCCTTCATGCATGCTATTATGTTGTTTAACCTCCACTTAGTAATTTTCCCTCCTTCCCCTCATACCCCTGTTATATTATTGCAATTAAGTGCCGTCGAGTTAGTTCCGACTTATAGTGACTTTGTGTAAGGTTTCCAAGGTGTGGTTGGTGAGTTTGAATCTCTAACCTTGCAATTCAAACCAACCTGTGATCCAGTGCTTCATCCTACAGTGCCATACAAGGGCTCTTACCCCTGGTAATCATCAAAGATTGTTTCAGGACTGATCTTGATATGTTCTTTGTAGCAATGAATGCAACACCATTCCTTTTCCATTGGTCATTCCCAGCCATGTATACCATATGATTGTCTGACTCAAAATGACCAATACCAGTCCATTTCTGCTCCTAATGCATAGGACATGGAATAAAGTATCATTCTTGACATCAAATAGATCTTTGCTGAAAGGAGAGAATACCATGAAGCTGTCTACTTGAGCTTTATTGATGATGCAATGACATTCAACTATAGGGATCATAACATACTATGGATAACATTACAAGGCACTCCAAAACACTTAATTGTGCTCATGTGGAACCTGTATATAGACCAAGAGGCAGTTGTTCATACAGAATTAGGGGATACTATGCAGTTTAAATTCAGGAAGGATGTGCATCCTGGTTGTATCCTTTCACTAGATGTATTCAATCTGTATGCTGAGCACATAATAAACTGTATTGTATGAAAGAAGAGTGTGACATCAAGATTGGAGGAAGAAGACTCATTAACAACCTGTGATATGCAGATGATACAACTTTGATTTCTGAAAGTGAAGATGACTTACTGATACTAGAACCTTCAGTATGGATTACTACCCTATGTAAAGAAAACAAAAATCCTCACAACTGGACCAATTAATAACCTCATGATAAATAAAGAAGATATGGAAGTTATCAAAGATTTAATTAAAAAAATTTTTTTTAATGCTTTATTGTGAATTATGTGATTGTTTACATGGGAGAACATTAGCTTCACATTGATCCTGTTGTATATTGTTTCCTTGCCATGGTTACAATCCCCTCCATCTATCATCCACCAACCAAAGAGTATACCCCACAAGCCTGCCCCCCAGTTGTCTGCACACAGCCCCCCTTCCTCTCTGGGTCCAAAGTCCCCAGCCACTCCATCTCCCCACGTCATCATCTCTGCCTCCATCTCTGGCATCACTGCTTCTCTGGGTAGGGTTCCATTCTCCTGTCTTCTCCCTTGATGGTCCCAGGGACCTCCGCTCCTAGACTGCAAAGTTAATCACTCCTCTCCCTTTGCCACAAAACGTCTACCTTTACATTTCCAACCCTTGCAATCAGTCCTGATAACAATTATTCGCTATTGTATCGCAAGAGACCTATCCACATCTCCTTTCATCAGCCCCAACTATACAGAATGGATACTTCTCAGTGGAGATTCTACCTTGTTCCACACCCTCTGGATTTGGTTCCTTCTTGAAAGCTTGTAAGCCAGTAACTTCTTGCCTCTGTAGCCCTCCCCCATTCTGGGTAGCCAATGTCCAAGTTGCCTATCACTGTCCTATCCATGTGCGGAGGAGGTGGGAATGATCCTCACTGTGAAGATTTTTTCCCTCTTTTGAGCTACTGCTTTCATAGGTGTATGTCAATTTCATCAAATTGTATCAGATTATTCTTTTTTCCTTCTGTTTTCTTCTTCTGGTTAAGCTCTGATCATCCAGTTGTTGAAGCCAGGTCAAGTGTGTATTATCTGTAAGTATGGGTGTTCTTATGCATGTGCCCTCTCTTCTTATCAGCTGAACACTTCACTCTCCACTTTAGTTCTCTGTGGCTGTGTTGCTGACTCTGGGTCAAAGAGTCCCCTGGACTTGCCACATTGCTGGTCAACCAGGTCTCCATCTAGATTCACAGGAATCTGTTGAGCACTGTAGGGCTCAGCTTGCAGCTTCATTGCTGCTTTTCCCTCATTTCCCTTTATCAGTGACGAATGTGGTCACCAATCAGGGCGTGCTGGTAGTGTAGTGGTTACGAATCGGGCTGCGAACCTTAAGGTCAGCGGTTCGAAACTACCAGCCGCTCCGCGGGAGAAAGATGAGGCTTTCTACTCCCGTAAGGATTTACACCCTCGGAAACCCTGTACAGGGTCGCTATGGGTCGGAACCGACTCGACGGCACTTAACAACAACAACAACAACTTAGTCATAGAAGGGGGTTTGCCCTGAGGAGGACCCGGCCACTTGCCTTGATGTCTCCTGGGTGAGCCACTTGTTCTTGTAGTAATCAGTCAGTCTGCCTATATTGTTTTGTATTTTTCCTGTCAGCCTTTCTTTCAGGAAGTATCTTCTGTTCTTCTGGCTGCTCCAGGCTGGTCTACTTGTCATTTCAAATGGAAATTTCCTCTGAGAAGATTCTGGTTGCTGTTCGGGATTCCCCTATGGTCTTGTGTAATGTAGAGGCTCTTCAGGAAGTCTCCTTCACTGGGCATACTGTAGCCCCATTTTAGGTATTCCAATCAGTTATAGGCAGAAGACAGATTTACAAGCTTTCTATGGTGGTATTTCTGGCTATTCCTTTCTCTTTCCCTCCAGTGTCTATTTTATAGTGGTACACCAGGAAAACCAAGATTCAAATGACAGCCAAGTGTCTTAACATTATTTCCCCCCTTTTCCACATTCAAACCATGTCTCAATCTCTGTATCCCAGTGCCCTGTTGTTCCAAGGTTGTGCATACATCATTTGCCTTTGTCCCACTTCAGCTTCACATTCATCCTATCATATTTCATTTCACTGCAATGATTTAAATCCCCACCGTGCATCATCAAATAACCAAAGGATACACCCCACAGGCCCACCTCCACCCCCCAGCTGTCAGCAAACAGCTCTTCTTCCTCCCTGAGTCCCGTGTTCTCAGCCACTCCATCTGTCCGTGCCATCATCTCTGTCTCCATACCTGGCCTCACTGCCTCTCTGGGTAGGGTCACACTTTCCACTCTTATCTCTTGATGGTCCCAAGGACTTCTGCTCCTGGGCTGCAAAATCAATCTCCTCGTTTTGCAGAGAGAGAGAAAAAAAAAAATCTGCTTCTACATTTCTGACCCTCACAGTCAGTCCTGGAGGCAGGTATTCACTGTTGTACCACAAGAGTCTTATATTCCCATTTCCTTTCCTCAGCCCAGCCCCAACAGTTTGGAAATCATTCAGTGGAGGTTCTGTCTATCCCTGCCCCATCTGAAACTAGGCTCCATCTTGAAATCTTGCAAGCCAGTAACTTCTTGCCTTTATAGCTCTCCACCCCCATTTTGGGTCTGGGTAGTTTCCACCCCTCCCCCAAAGTATTCTAGTCAGTTATACACTGAAGATAAGCTTACATGTTTTCTGTTGTGATATTTCTGGCTATCCGCCCTCCCAAGTGTCTATTTCACAATGGTAGGCAAGAGAGACCAAGATTCAAAAGACAGCCAAGCATCCTAACATTATTCCCATCTTTTCCCCTTTCAAGCCATGCCTCAATCCCTGTATTCTGAAGCCTTGTTATTCCAATGATGTGCATACATCACCATATACCTCTGTCCCACCTAGTCCATATGTGCCTGCCCAACCGTTCTCCCGTCTGCCTTGTTCTTCTTTTTCCCCTCCCACTTCTTATGTATTGCCAGCCCCCCGCCCCCTCCAGCACCCAGGCTTTCCTGTGTGTATTTCCTACCATATGTTCTTTCTTCCCCTCCCTCCCTCCCCACCTCTCATGCCATACATACTGGTGATCAACACTTACATATATATAGGTTGATTTTTTCCCCCCTGTTTTGAGTGGGTTCATTTTCTTAGTTTTTTACAACAATGGTTTTACGCAGTATTACTTCTTTTGTGAAGAAATCACTCAGCATAATGTCCTCAAGGTTAATCCATGTTATGCAATGGCTTGCAGCTTCCTTGTTATTCTTCAAGGTAG
>NW_006408853.1:1680759-1705730 GCF_000296735.1 Chrysochloris asiatica
GATCTATTGGTTCTTTTGGCAGCCCATGGCACTTTCAATATTCTCCTCCAACACCATAATTCAAAGGCATCAATTCTTCTATGGTCTCTTATCTGACGTGTTGTTGCAAAAGATTTTTTCTCATTCTATGGGTTCCCTTTTTACTCTTTTGGTGAAGTCTTTTGATGCACATAGGTTTTTAATTTTTAGTATGTCCTACTCATCTATTTTGTCTATTTTTGTTTGTGTACTTTTAAAAATGTTTGGTAGTCTATATATGCCCAGAATTAGTGCCCTCACATTTGTTTCTATTTTTTCACTGATGACCTTCATAATTTTTGGATTCACATTTAGATCTTTAATCCATGATGAGTTCGTTTTTGTATAGGGCATTAGGTCTTGTTTCAGTCTTTTACATATCACTTTCAAGTTCTGCCAGCACCGTTTGTTAAAGAGACTGTCTCCTCCCCATGCAATATGCCTAATCACTGTGTTGAAAGTCAGTTGGCTGTATGTGGTTGGGTTAATTTCTGGATTCTCGATTCTGTTCCATTGATCAATATATCTTTCATTTGACCAGTATCAGGCTGTTTTGACCACTGGAGCCATTTAGTACATTTTGGAATTGGGGAGTGAGAGACCTCCAACTTTGTTCTTCTTCTTAAGCAGTGCTTTACTTATCCTGGGTCTCTTTCATTTCCATATAAAGTTTGTATTGTTTTTTCTGTTTCTTTGAAGAATGTTGTTGGAATCTGGATTCGGATTGCATTGTATGTGTAAATTGCTTTGGGCAGTACTGACATTTTCACGATGTTGAGTCTTCCTATCCAGGAACATGGTATGTTTTTCCACTTCTGTAGGTCTCTTTTGGTTTCTTGTAGTAGTGTTTTGAAATTTTCTTTGTATAAGTCCTTTGTTTCTCTGGTTACGCTTATTCCTAAATATTTCATTCTTTGGGCGGCTATTTTAAATGGTATTGTTTGCCTAATGTCCTTTTCAGTGCTATTGTTGCTATCGAGAAATCCAACTGATTTTTGTATGTTGATCTTATACCCTGCCACTTTGCTGAATCTTCTGATGAGGTCTAGTAGTTTTTTTACTGAGTCTTTGGGGTTTTCTTTGTATAGGATCATATCGTTTGCAAATAGAGAGAATTTTACTTCCTCTTTGCCAATTTGGATGCTTTTAACTTCTCTATCATGCCATATAGCTCTGGCTAAAACTTTCAGCACAATATTGAATAAGAGTGGTGATAGAAGGCATCCTTGTCTGGTTCTTTTTCGCAGAGGGAAGGCTTTCAGTTTCTCTTCAATGAGAGTGATGTAGGCTGTTGGTTTTGTATATATGCTCTTGATTATGTTGAGGAATTTCCCTTCAATTCCTACTTTGTTGAGTGTTTTTATTAAGAATGGATGTTAGATTTTGTCAAATGCCTTTTCTGCATCAATCGATATGATCATGTGGTTCTTTTCCTTTTTCTTATTTATATGATGGATTGCATGGATTGTTTTTCTAAAGTTGAACCATCCTTGCGTCCTTGATACGAAACCCACTTGGTCATGATGTATTATTTTTTTGACATGCTGTTGGATTCTGTTGGCTAGGATTTTGTTGAGAATTTTTGTGTCTTTGTTCAAGAGGGAAATTGGTCTATAGTTTTCTTTTTTAGTGATGCCCTTTTCTGGTTTTGGTTTGAGGGTTATGCTTGCTTCATAAAAAGTATTAGAGAATTTTCCATCCTCTTCTATATTCTGGAATAATTTGAGTAGAATTGGTGATGGTTCTTCCTGAATACTAGGTAGAACTCACCCGTGAGTTCTGGGCCTGGACTTCTTTTGATTGGGAATTTTTTGATGACCTGATCAATTTCTTCTTCTTTTATGGGTTTGTTCAAGTTGTCTACTTCATTCTGAGTAACTTTGGGTTGTTGTTGTTGTTGTTATGTGCCATCGAGTCGTTTCCGACCCATAGTGACCCTGTATAGGGTTTCCGAGGGTGTAAATCTTTACGGGAGTAGAAAGCCTCATCTTTCTCCCGCGGTACAGCTGGTAGTTTCGAACCACTGACCTTAAGGTTCGCAGCCCAATTCGTAACCACTACGATGTTTTTCTAGAAGTATATCCATCTCTTCTAAGTTTTTGAATTTGTTGGAATACAACTCTTCATAGTATTCTGTTATTATCATTTTGATTTTGTTTGGTTCCGTTGTGACATCACCCATGTGGTTTCTAATGTGAATTATTTGCATCCTCTCCCTTTTTCCTTTTGTTAGTTTTGCCAGTGGTTTGTCAATTTTATTAATCCTTTCAAAGAACCAGATTCTTGTCGTATTGATTCTTTCTATAGTTTTTTGGTTTTCCATCTCGTTTATTTCTGCTCTCATCTTTATTATTTCATTTCTTTTGGTGACTGTAGGTTCCCTGTGCTGGTCTGCTTCTAATTGTGGAAGATGCTGTGTTAATGTGTTAATTTTGGTTCCTTCCTCTTTTTGGATGTGCACATTAATTGCAATAAATTGTCCTCTCAACACTGCTTTTGCCATGTCCCAACGATTTTGGTGTGTTGTATTTTCATTCTCATTTTTTTCTAGGAACTTTGTGAATTCACGTTTAATTTATTTTACCCAGTCGCTTTTCAGCAAGGTGTTGTTCAGTTTCCATGTATTCGACTTTATTGCCTTAGTCTTCTTATTGTTGATTTCTACTTTTATAGCATTGTGGTCTGAGATGATGCTCTGTAGAATTTTGGTGTTTGTAAATTTCTGGAGGCTTGCTTTGTTACTGAACACATGGTCAATTCTGGAATATGTTCCATGCACACTGAAGAAAAATTTATATTGTGCTGTTGTTGGATTGAATACTCTGTATATATCCATATAGCCAAGTTGTTTAATTGTGTTGTTTAATTCCTCTGTAACTTTGTTGAGTTTCTTTCTGGTTGTTCTGTCCCTTTTCAAGAGTGGCATGTTAAAATCTCACACTATAATTGTAGACTTATCTATTTCTTTCTTCAATTCTAGTATGGGTTGCTTCATGTGCTCTCAATGGGAGCGTAGATATTTATTATGGTTATGTCATCTTGCTCAATTGACCCTTTAATCATGAGATAGTGTCCTTCTTTGTCTCTTATGCTGGTTTTTATCTTAAAGTTTACTTTATCAGAGATAAGTATTGCCACTCCTGCTTGTTTATTGTCAAAAATTTAATTTTGCTTGGATCCACAATCAGTGCTCATGGAAGAAGTAGTCAAGAAATCAAATAACATAATACATTGGGAAATCTGAAGCAAATGATCTCTTTAAAGTGATGAAGAGCAAAGAGGTCACTTTGAGGAATAAGGTGCACCTGATCCATGCCATGGTATCTTTAACTGCCTCACATGCATGTGAAAATTGAACAATGAATAAGGAAGATTGGAAAGGAATCAATGAATTTGAATTACAGTGATAGCGAAGAATGGACTGCCAGAAGAATGAACAAATCTATTCTGGAAGTACAGCCAGAATACTCCTTGGAAGCAAGAATAGTCTCACGTATTTTGAACAATTTATCAGGAGGGACGAGCCCCTGGAGAAATACATCATGTTTGGTAAATTAGAGGGTCAACCAAAAAGAGGAAGCTCCTCAATGAGATGGAGTGACCTAATAAATGCAACAATAGACTCGAACATAGAAATGATTACTGGAATGGTACAGGACTGGGAAGTGTTTCATTCTGTTGTGCATAGGTTAGCTGTGAGGTGGAACTGATCCAATGGCAACACCTCACAACAACACAACAGCTTACAGTATCACAGCACAATGCAATCAACCACAGAAGAAAAAACTAAGAAATGAAATGATGGTTTGTGGGCAGGCAAATGGTAAGATCAGATTTGTTTAATATTAAGAAGAGCAAAAAGAAGAAAACATTATTCCTACCTTCATTTCCCTTTTCTAGGCACACACATGGGACTGCTGATATTGGAATTCTGAATTTCTAAATGTTTGCAGCTTGTACAACACAAATTCATGCTTCTGTAAGTTGAAGTGTATGTTTTAAGAGAGCAATGTGTTTGTTCTCAAATCTGTTAATGCTGTTATACATGTTATTGTGATTATGTAATAAAAGAAAATTATGTAAACTGATGAACTAAGAGTACAAGCACGTATTTTCATGAAAATTTGTTGAATGCTTTTGATAAACTGAGAAACAAATTGTTAAAAATTCAGAGAAATGAGGTGTGAATGAAACATCTATGAAATATGTTAAAAAATGAAATAGCATAAACATCAAGAAGATTCTGCAACCAGATTGCTTTACTACATATCATATATCTAAGGCTATATTAATATGACGTAGCAATAATCTACCTCCAGTCTGGCACCTGCAATCAGTACTGCTTGCTACTTAGTTCTTGCAATAGCATATCGTTCTTTTCCAAGATTCATACAGTGTTTGCAGAGGGAAGACTTAAATGGATCTTATGATGGGGACCACCAACCAGGTAGCATCTATCTATATCAAGAATGTGATATATTGTTTTAAATTTTGTCTGGGCTGGGGGCCAGTTTCCAAAGCTTCTACTTGGTTTTCTCATTTTGGTAACTCTTACTACAAGAATTGAAGAACCAATGTAGGTGTTACTGGAAAACTTGTCAATGCCAATTATGTAATACTGAGGGACTGGGGAAATCACCATTAGCTGTTCCCTTGAATCCAGTATACCCACTGTAAACCAGGATTTGATATAGAATCCTGGTGTGGCATGGTAGAATAAGCACTGGATTGCTAACTGCAAGGCCAGCAGTTCAAATTCACCAGCTGCTCCTCAGAAACCCTATACAGGATCACTATAAGTTGGAACCAACTTGATGGTACTTAGCAACAACAACAACAGCAACAGTTATTATCTAGAATTCAGTATGCTCCCATTCTAATGAGGAGGTGGTAAGACACTAAGGATCTCTAGATATCAAAGTCTACTTATGTCTAATTGTTCTTGGATGTCTGGATTATTTTCCCTTTCCCTGTATGCAGTTACCTGAGAAAACCATAGATATCTTGGGGAAAGGGAAAGAAGAATCATTATAATACGCATATATACTTGCCATGGTTTTGTGGTGTCCTTTTCCCAGGGACCTGGTAGCCTCAAAAGTAAATATATTTTGAGTCTGATAATTAGCTTAGATATGGGAATTAAGTAAGGGATAATGTCTTAGTCACTAAAGTGACCAACCTTAGTCTCCTCATTCACTCTTTCTTTCAGTTACATGTTGTTGTTAGGGACCATTGAGTTGCTATGGACTCATAGCGACCCTATGCACAACAGAATGAAACACTGCTCAATCATGTGCCAATTTCATGATAGTTGTTATGTTTGAGCCCATTGCTGTTGCCACTGTGCCAATCCATCTCACTGTGGGTCTTCCTCTTTTTCTCCGACACTCCACTTTACAAAACATGATATCCTTCTCCAGTGGCTGGTTCCTCCTGATAATATGTCCAAAGTATGAGAGACAAAGTCTGGCCATCCTGGCCTCCAGGGAGCACTCTGGCTATACTTCTTCCAACACAGATCTATTTGTTCTTTTAGTAATCCATGGTATTTTCAATATTCTTCTCTAACATCATAACTCAAATGAATCAATTCTTCTATGATCTTCCTTATCCACTATCCAACTTTTGGATGCATATGAGATTATTGAAAATACCGTTGTTTGGGTCAGGTGCACCTCAGTCCTCAAACTGACATCTTTGCTCTTCAACACTTTAAAGAGGTCTGTGCAGCAGATTTTCCCAATGCAATACGTCATTTGATTTCTTGCCTGCTGCTTCCATGAGTGTTGATGGTTGATCCAAGCAAAATGAAGTATTTGACAACTTCAATATTTTCACCATTTATATGGATGTTGTTTATTGGGGCTTCAATACTTTTTGTTGTTGTTGTTCAGTGAGAGAATTATCTTTTAATAAGAGTGGGCTCTTTCTCAGGTTGTGGGTGTTCATAAGAATCTTGGGAGCCAAAATCTTGAGGGGCATCTGCCTAGTTGTCCTCTTCCATGTGCCAGGGTACCAGGGTTTACAACAAAGGAAACAACTTTGACTGAAAATCTGTTTTGAATCTTCTTGACTATTAAGGTCCTGATTTTGGTGTTCAAACTTTCTGTTTTTTCAGGGAAGAAAATGTACCTCTTTATAATTTACTAAAGAATCTCTCTAGCCTTCATACTAAGTTTTTACTTGCATTTTAACTAATCTCAGATTTATTTTAACCTTTGTAGGCCTTAATGCAATTTAGTTGTTGTTGTTAAGTGCCGTCAAGTCGATTCCAACCCATAGTGACCCTATATTGGGTTTCCAAGGAGCACCTGGTGAGATTGAACCACTGGCCTTGCAGTTCAAATGAATTTGCAGTCTGACACATTAGTCCACAGTGCCACACCAGCACTCCATAATCCAATTTAGTAGCACCAGCTAATTCCATTATTTTTGTTTGAATTGTCTGTCTCTCCCTCTCTTTTTCATGCTTTCTCTCACACATACACACTTTTGGAACATCTAAAATCCAGGTCATTCTTCTCTATCAGAATAGTCTCTCAAGTACTAGTATTGGGAGTTTTAGTAGTTGAGTCAACATCTTCTTGTCAGGAACTGTCCATGTCCCATATCCCACTTAGAATGAATGAAGTCTTCATTGACAATGGGATAGTATGTGATCTAGAGTAAAACCTCGTTTTACTACCTGCTTTCTCAGACTACTTTGTATATCAGCTATTTAACTTTGGGAAGCTGCAATGACATAAAGTTAAGAGAACAAGAAGTTTTTTGGGAAAAAGATACAGGAAAAGATAAACCAGTAATGACACAGAAAAACCTTAGGTTGTGGTGAAGATCTTACAAAATCTCTGCTAACTCAATATGGACTTCTGGAGCATGGCCAGGCTCTGATGCCATTGCCATGTTTAATCAATGGCTTCCTAGGAAGAGGTTTTCTCAGCTGGAAAGCTATGGCAGATCTTGAAAATGCTGCAAATGGATGAAGCTTAACTGCATTTCTTGTAGCTTAATGGCAAATTTTTCTTGAAGGTGAATCGAGTAATGGCTGCCACAATGTACTAGCTTGATACTCTCCTGAAGGTTCAAGCAGTGCCAGATATTTTTACAGTGTACAAATTACCAGGCAGTCAAGGGGAATTAGAAACTAGAAGGGTTGGTTGAAAACTCCTTAAGGAGTAACTAGAGCACTACACCTTATAAATCAGACTGCTAACCTCAGGTCAGCAGTTCGAAACTATTTGACATTCCACAGAAGAAAGATGAGACTTTCTGTCCCATAAAGATTTATAGCCTCAGAAACCCTATGCAGGGTTGCTATGAGTCAGAACTGACTCCACAGCACACCACCACAATCACAGGCAAAGGCAGAAAATGGGCGTTCCATTGCCTTTAGGGTTAATGGAGCATCCTGTTGTTGTTAAGTGCCACTACGTCAGTTCTGACTCATAGAAACCCTGTATAGGGTTTCCAAGGAGCAGCTGGTGAGTTTGAACCACTGGCCTTGTGATTCAAATTGACTTTACAGTCAAATCCTTATCTTACAGAACCATACGTGTTGTTGTTAAGTGTCATGAGTTGAGTCCTACCCATTGCTACCCTGTATAGGATTTCCGAGGAGTAGTTGGTGAGCTTGAACTGCTAACCTTGCAGTTCAAATGGCTTTGCAGTCTGCTGCATTAACCCACAGCACCACACCAGGACTCTACAGCACCATACTTTTGTTGTTAAGTGCTACTGAGTTGGTTCTGACCCTGAACAGGGTTTCCGAGGCTGTAAATCTTTACGGGAGCAGAAAGCCTCATCTTTCTCCTGCAAAGCAACTGGTAGTTTCGAACAGCTGACCTTGCAGTTTGCAGCCTGATTCATATCCACTATGCTACCAGAACTCCTTAGCGACCCTGTATAGGACTTCTAAAATGCAGGGGGATACCATATACAGTAAAACTTAGGTAAATTCCTGAAAAGAGAGTAATTATATGATTCTATAAATTTGTTTGTCACTCTAATAAAGTACTACAAATTGGGTGACTTAAAAGAACAGAAATTTATTCTCTCATACTGCTGGTGGTAGTGTGCCTGTGGAGTTGGTTCCGACTCATAGTGACCCTGTACAGGGTTTCCGAGGCTGTAAATCTTTACAGGAGCAGAACACCTCATCTTTCTCCCACAGAACAGCTGGTAGTTTCGAACTGCTGACCTTGCGATTTGCAGCCCGATTCGTAACCACTACCTGTTATCAGAACTCGGGCTGCTATTATTAGGTGCCATCCAGTCAGTACCGACTCAGGCTGATCCTTTGAACAACTGAATGAAACACGACTTGGTCCTGCATCAACTTCACAATAATTGCTACGTTTGAGCTCATTGCTGCTCTTACTGGGCCAATCAATCTTGTTGGGGGTACTTCCCCTTTTACTTTGACCCTGCACTTTACCAAATTCGATATTCTTCTTTAGGGAATTTTCTCTCCTGATAATGTGTCTGAAATATGAAAGACAAAATCTGGTCATACTGGCTTCTAAGGAACATTCCAGTTGCACGTCTTCCAATACAGATTGGTTTGTTCTTTTGGCAGCTCATGGCACTTTTAATATTCTTCTCCAACACCATAACTCAAATTCATCAATTCTTCTACAGTTTTCCTTATTCACTGTCCAAATTTCACATGTATACAAGATTACTGAAAAGATCATGGCTTAGATCAGGTGTACCTTAGTCCTCAAACTGACATTTTTGCTCTTGAATGCTTTAAAGAGGTCTTGCACAGCAGATTTGCCTAGTAAAATACATCGTTTGATTTCTTGACTGCTGCTTCCATGAATGTTGATGATTGATCTGGGAAAAAATAGGTCTTTGACAACTTCAATCTTTCCTCCATTTATCTTGATGCTATTGGTCTAGTGCGGAATTTTTGTTTTCTTTACATTGAGATGCAATGTATACCAAAGGCTGTGGTCTTTGATCTTCATCAGTAAGTATTTTAAGTACTCTTCTCTTTCACCAAGCAAGGTTGCATCATTTATATATGGCAGGTTGTTAATGAGTCTTCATCCATTCCTGATGCCACATTTTCTTGATATAATCCAGCTTCTTAGATTATTTGTTCAGCATACAGATTGATGAGTAAGGTGATAGACTACAATCCTGTTGGCCACCTTTCCTGATTTTAAACCATTTAGTGTTTTCTTTTGTTCTGTTTGAACGATTGACTCTTGGTCTATGTACAAGCTCCTTATGAACACAATTAAGTGTTCCAGAATACTCATTCTCTGCAATGTTGTCCATAGTTTGTCATGATCCACACAATAAAAAGTTTTTGTGTAGTCAATAAAACACAGCTAAGCATCTTTCTGGTATTCCATTCCAGCCAAGATCCACCTGCCGTCAGCAATGAAAATCCCCCATTCCACATATTCTCCTGAATCTAGCTTGAACTACTGTCAATGTATAGTTACAGCCATTTTTGAATTAACTCTAGTAAAATTTTACTTTCATGTCATATTAAGGATATTATCTATGGTACGTTGGGTCACTTTGCTTCAGAATGGGCACAAATACGGATCTCTTCCAGTCAGTTGGTCAGGTAGTTTTTTCCAGATTTCTTGGCATAGATGAGTGTGTGCCTACAGTGCTTCATCAGTTTGTTGAAAGATTTCATTTTGTATTCTATTAATTCCTAGAGACTTGCTCTTTGCCAGTGCCTTCAAAGCACGTTGGACTTCTTCCTTCAGTATCATCTGCTCTTGATAATATGATACTTCTTGAAATGGTTGAATATCAACCATTTCTTTTTGGTACAGCAACCTGTGTATTCCTCCCATCTCCATTTGATGCTTTCTGTATCATTAAATATTTTGCCCATAGAATCCTTTAGTGTTGTAAATTGAGGCTTGAATTTTTTTCTTTGCTTCTTTCTTTTTAAGAAATGCTGTGTGTGTTCTTCTCTTTTGGTTTTCTAACTCCAGGTCTTTGCATAGTTTGTTATAGTATTTGACTTTGTCTTCTCGAGCTGCCTTTTGAAATTTTCTATTCAGCTCTTTTACCTCCTCATTTCATTTATTTGCTTTAGCAACTCTACGCTGGAGAGCACCTTTCAGAGTCCCTTCTGACATTCATTTTTGGTCTTTTCCTTCTTTCTTGTCTTCTTAATGACCTTTTGCTTTCTTCCTGTATGATGTTCTTATGTCATCCCACAATTCTTCTGATCTTTGGTCTTTACTGTCTAATGCATCAAATCTGTTCTTCAGATGATCTCTAAGTTTAGGTGGGATATACTCAAGGTCATATTTTGGCTTTTGTGGACTTTTAAGTTTTTTCTCCAGCTTCAACCTGAACTTGCATCTGAGCAATTGATGGTCTGTTCCACAGTCACCCCTGGCCTTGCTTTTGCTGATGACATGGATCTATCCTACTGTCTCTTTCCACAGATGTAGTCCATTTTATTTATGTGTTTGTCATTTCATGAGGTCCATGTGTATAGTAGTCTTTTATGTTGAATTTAAAAAGTATTTGCAATGAACCAGTTATTGGTCTTGCAAAATTCTATCATGCAATCTCCAGCATTATTTCTATCACCAAAGCCTTATTTTCCACTACTGACTCTTCCTCTTTGTTTCCAATCACCAGAAATTATCAATATATCTGGACTGATCGAACAGATCAATTGATAATTATCAATTATCAATTGATCTGTTTGATCAATTTCAGACTGCAGAATTTTGTAGAATTTTTCAATTTCATCATCACTGGCTTCAGTGGTGATTGTTTCAATTTGAGTAATAGTGGTATTAACTGATTTTCCTTGTAGGTGTATGGATATTATCCTTTCACAGACAGCATTGTACTTCAAGACAGATCTTGATATTTTTTATGATGATGAATGCATCATCATTAATCCTCAAATTTCCATTCCTTGACATAGTAAGTCAAATCCAAAATGCCCAATAACAGTTCATTTCAGTTCACTAATGCCTAGGATACCAATGTTTATGCATTCCATTTCATTTTTGACAATTTCCAATTTTCCTAGATTTATATTTAGCACACGGTGCACAACAACTCTAGTATGATATGCTTGCCGTGGACTGGCCAATTGTTCAAAATCAAGGGGGCAACATTTGCCTAGGAACAGAGTTGAGCACGGATGAGAAGTTAGACAGAATGAAATTGGAACCATAAGAAGCAACTGGAATAACTTTTGTTGCATGTAGAGGATTGCAATCATTAAGATGAATCAAAATGTATGATTTGTTTAATGTAAAACTTATGATTTGTCTATAAACCTTCTTTCAAATCACAAGAAATACTTAAAATTAAAACAAAAGAAAAGAGTTAAAGAGATTAAAGTGGATAGAGATAAGTACTGTTAACTGATGATACATGAAGGCTAGAACTATGAAGTCTAGCTCAATCATGCTACCTTGAGCTCTATAAGAGTTTCTTCCAGCTTTGGGTGGATGTTGGTACTTCTTTTTTTTTTTTTTTTAACTCTTTATTGAGAATTGAGTGAAGGTATACAAAGCAGATCATTAGCTTTGCATTTAACATATGATATACTTAATTTCATTTCAATGGATTCAATCCCTTTCATGCGCCATGAGATAACAGTGTTTACCTATATTACCTTTAATCCTTTTTTTTTTTTTTTTTAAGTTTTTGTTGTGAATTATGTGGGTTTACATGGGAGAACATCAGTTTTACATTCATTCTATCATATTTCATTTCATTGCAATGATACAATCCCCTCCACGCATCATCAAACAACCGAAGGTTACACCACACAGGCCTGCCCCTTCCCCCCGCCCCCCTGTCCATGTCATCATCTCTGCCACCATTGCAGGCATCACTGCTTCCCTGGGTAGGGTCCTGCACTCCACTCTTCTCGCTTGATGGTCCCAGGGACCTCCGCTCCTGGACTGTAAAATCAATCACTCCCCTCCTTTTGTTACAAAACATCTACCTTTACCTTTCCGACCCTCACAGTCAGTCCTGATAGCAATTATTCACTATTGTACCACAAGAGTCTTATCCCCATCTCCTTTCATTAGCCCCATCCCAACAGATTAGAAACCATTCAGTGGAGATTCTACCTTCCCCCACCCCATCTGGAACTAGGCTTCCTCTTGAAAGCTTGTAAACCAGTCACTTCTTGCCTTTGTAACCCCCTCCCCCCTCATTTTGGGTAGCCAGTGTCTAAGTTGCCCAACCCTGTGTACCGAGGGGGGGGGAGTGATCCTCACTGTAAAGATTAGTTCCTTTTTTTTGAGCTACTACATGCATAAATAGCGTAGTGGTTATGAATCAGGCTGCGAGCCGCAAAGTCAGCAGTTCGAAACTACCAGCTGTTCCGTAGAAGGAAGATGAGGCTTTCTGCTTCCGTAACGGTTACAGCCTCAGAAACCCTATGCAGAGTCGCTATGAGTTGGAACCGACTCCACAGCACATAACAACAACAGCAACAACATCCATAAGTATAGGTAAAGTTCATCAAATTGTAGCAGGTTAATCTTTTTTTCCCTCTCCTTACTTCTTCTAGTTGAGTTCTGATCATCCAGCCATCGAAGCCAGGTCAAGTGGGTACTATCGGCAAATATGGGTGTTCTTGTGTATCTCCCCTCACTTCATATCAGCTGGACGCTTCACTCTCCGCTCTAGTCCTCTGTGGCCATGTCATTGCCTCTTGGCCCAGAGTTCCAGGTTCTTGCCATACTGCTGGCCAACCAGGTCTCCACCCAGGTTCACAGGAGTCTATTGAATGTGGTCAGACTTAGCTCCCAACTTCATTGCTGTTTCTCCCCCCTTCCCCTTATTGGTGACCAACGTGGTCACCAACCAGACCACATGTCTGCTCGTGTATTCCCCTTGAGTCATAATCTTGGAAGGGAGCTTGCTCTAAGGGGACCCAACCACTGGCCTTGATGACTCCCAGGTGAACAGCTTGCTTGTTCTTGTCGTAGTCAATCAGACTGCTGTTATTGTTTTTGATTTTTCCTGCCGGTCTTTCTTTCACCAAGTATCTTCTGTTCTTCTAGCTGCTCCAGGCTGGTCTACTTGTCCTTTCAAGGGGAAATTTCCCACCTCAGACAATTCTGGATGGGTTCAGGATTCCATCTATGGTCTT
Organism: Chrysochloris asiatica; assembly: GCF_000296735.1. Lineage (NCBI taxonomy): Eukaryota > Metazoa > Chordata > Mammalia > Afrosoricida > Chrysochloridae > Chrysochloris > Chrysochloris asiatica. The sequence goes on from NW_006408853.1 coordinate 1,693,898, forward strand.
ATGCAATGCAAAGGCTCCACACGAAGCCTCTTTCACTGAGCAATTTCTAGCCTACTTTAAGGTATTCCAATCAGTTATAGGCTGAAGATGGACTTTCTATTGTGATGTTTCTGGCTATTCCTTTCTCCTTCCCTCAAGTGTCTATTTTACAATGATTGTTGTTGTTGTTGTTAAGTGCCGTCGAGTAGGTTCCAACCCATAGCGACCCTGTACAGGGTTTCCGAGGGTGTAAATCTTTATGGGATTAGAAAGCCTCATCTTTCTCCCGCAGAGCAGCTGGTAGTTTTGAACCGCTGACCTTATGATAGGCAAGGGAAATAAAAATTCAAAAGACAGCCAAGCAACTTAACATTATTCCCCTCTTTTACCCATTCAAACTATGCCTCAATTCCTGTATCCCAGAGCCCAGTTGTTCCAAGGTTGTGCATACATCATCATTTACCCGTGACCCACTTAGCCCATGCAAACCTGCCTAACTGTTCTCTGATCTGCCTTGTTTGTTCCATTCCCCTCCCCCTTCTTGTGTATTGCCCCACCACCATCACCCCAGCACCCAAGCTATCCTGTGTCTATTCCCTACCCTGTGCTCTATATTCCCCTCCTTCCCTCTCCTCACCTCATCCCATTCATCTTGGTGATCAGCAAATTATTTTTCCCCCTTTTAAGGGTGGTTTCTTTTTTACTTTTTTCTTTTTTTCAGAGCTGTCAACAGAGCTTTATTCACTGGAAGCAGGCCAGCTGAGTGTCTCTGGGAGTTGCAGGTCCCTTAGGCCCTGGTCCCTTCTGTTTGGACCCTTGTGAAATGTGCAGTCTGCCCTCCCCAAAGCCAACGAGAGACAAATAAGGGGAATGTTGTGTTTGTGAGTGATGTGAGGAGTTAAAAAGGTACAAGTAGAAATGTGGTTATCCCTCCTGGGCTCCCTGTGGAGCTGGGGTGCCAGAGGTACTTGGTCCCAAAGCCAGGTGTCAATAAAGCTCCCTCTGCACCCTGCCCAAACTCCAGGGATGAACTCCTGATCCCAGCTTTTGGACCAGGTTGGGAAAGGGGGCCCTATGAGATCATGACAGACCTAAGTGGTGGTTCTAAGGGCACCTGAGAGATACACACCCAAAGCTTGCCAGACATAGGGGTTCTGGCTGAAAACAAAACAAGACCATTCCAATAACCTTGAGTTACCAAAACATCTAAATGGCCACAATGCTGTTATGTGTTGTGGTGGCAGAAAATGAGGATGAGACAGGAAGAGGGTCTGCAAATCCCCAACAGAAAAACCAGACCCAGAGGTGTAGCCCCAGAGCCTGGCATCTAAGTGGACCCTGGCTAGGCTGGTGGTCTCAAGTTCCTTGTATAGTGGCACACACTCACCCCGCTCAGTAGCACAGGGACCAGTGGGTAAGAAGAAACCATGTTAGCCTGCCCCTTCCTCCCCAGGCCATAGTGTAACAGAGTATCCCATCTTGCTGTCCTGGTGGTATGGCTTGGAGGCTTGGTCTGAGAGCTGTGGGGCCAGGGAGAAGGCTCAGGCCACGACCTGGGAGATCAGGTATTAATGCCATCCGTGAAGCGAAGAGGAGTAGGAAGCAGTTAGGGCACCTTCAGAGGTAGACATTGAGGGTCTGCAGGATGCCTCGGCGGCAGAGAGGGCAGTTGCGGTAGTGGATGGGGTGACACATCAGGATTTCAGTACAGGCCTGGCACAGGCATAGGTGTCGGCGGGGCAAGAGCAGCACCGTCTTGCTCTGATCCTGGCAGATGACACACTTCTTCCGCTCCTCCTGCTCCTTCAACAACTTCCATGGGTCTTGCCCAGCTACAGGCTCCTCCTCAGTGAGTCTCTCTTGACCCCGGGCAGCTGTCACTCTGACCTCCTCTTCTTCTGTCTCTGATGTGGGCACTGCTTCAGGAGGAGTCTCCTGTCCCCAGGTCCTGTCTGAGGCCACCCTCCTAAGGCCACCCTGGGGGGCCCCAGGGGCCCCTGCTCGATTTGGCCAGCTCACCAGCTGCAAGCTATGGCTCCAGACTCGGCGCCAGGTCTCCAAGCCCATCACTAAGTGAGACAGCCACACAAGATCCTCTTGGAGCCGGTGGTAGGATGGCCAGGCATGGAACTGACTGAGGACCTGGGTGGCCAGCCTCAGGGGGAGGTCTGGGTGCAACACAATCACCATGATTGCCAGCACACAAGCCAGCAGAACTAGACCAGTGAGATTGACAAACACAAAGCTGGCCAGGAGGCTGGCAGTTGAGGCTAGCAGCTCCAGTGCTAGCTGACAGGGGGTCCAAAGCAGGATGACCATGGCCACAGCACTGCTGGAAATGTGGGCCAAGAAGGCAGCCATCACATCTGTCATCCTCCACAGAGGCCCCATGACTGCATCCCACAGGACCAGCACCAGGGAGAAGAGGTTCTGGGTGCCGATGAGGCAGATGTTGACCAGGCTGTTGATCACATAGGCCACCAAGCTCATAGCAATGGTACAGATGTCACAGGCCTGGCGCAACAGAGCATGGCCACTAGAGAGCACATTGAGGATGCCCCGATGCAGTATCTCCCGGCTCCGCAGGGCCCCATGAGAAGCCAGATGCCCCAGGAGCTTCAGGCTCTCCAGGCCAGAGCAGCAGCTGTAGAGCAGGGTGCACAAGGCCTGCAGGCCTCCCAAGGTGAACCGCGCCAAGGCTTCAATCAAGGCCAGCAGTGAAAACAGGACTCCACCGCCCAAGTGCAGAAGTACCGTGTGCGGCAGGTTATAGATGAAGGCCAGGAGCCAGGCCAGGGAAGCCAGAAGAGAGGACACCAGCAGGAAGTTGAGGTCCAACACCAGGGTCAGCACATCCATCACCAGGCCCACTCCATTCACCACCAGGTACACAGCCTCCATGATTGGGCTGTAAATGTCCAGAAGGAAGTCTGGGGTGTGGGGTGTGTGTGGAGAGTCCAGCGTCAATATGTCAATGTTTTCACATGTAAGTATTAATTTGCAAGAGGAATGAGCAGTTTGAAACCCAGAGGGAATCAAGAATCTAGAGGGAGGGGGGCTCTCAGTAAAGGGAAAGATGCCCAGGTGCCGGATCAGGAGTTCTGGTTCGGAAGACCAGCTGCTTGAAGTAGAGGCCAAACATCACTATCGTGGACAAAAGCCCAGGCTGTAGAAGAGACTTCGGCTTTGCAGGTTTGGCAGCGGTATACCACGACTGGACAATGGATCAGAGCGGGAGGAAACCGGGAACGGATAGGCAGGACCGGGCCGGGGCCGGGTGGGGGCGGCGCAGGCTGGTCGCTAGCTTGCGGTCCAGCTACGCAGGTGCCCCTGTCCCAGGGGCTCGCGGAGTTCCGCGCCCAAAAGACGAGTGGAGAAGGGAGTCCAAGGGTAGTTTCTTTTTAAAATGTTTTATTGTGAATTATGCGATAGTTTACATGGGAGAACATTAGCTTTACATTCATCCTATCGTATATCATTTCATTGCTATGGTTACAATCCCCTCCATGCATCATCAACCAACCAAAGTGTATACCCTGCAAGCCTGTCCCCCAGTTGTCAGCACACAGCCTCTCTCCCAATCTGGGTCTAGAATCCCCAGCCACTCCATCTTTCCACATCATCGTCTCTGCTTCCACCTCGGACATCACTCTTTCTCTGGGTAGGGTCCCGCATTGCTCTCTTCTCCCTTGATGGCCCCAGGGACCTCTGCTCTTGGACTGCAAAGTCAATCAATCCCCTCCTTTTGCTACAAAATGTCTACCTTTACATTTACATATCCAACCCTTACAGTCAGTCCTGATAACAATTATTCACTATTGTACCACAGGAGACCTATCCACATCCCCTTTCATCAGCCCCGTTTAGACAGATTGGATACTACTCAGTGGAAATTCTACCTTCCTCCACGCCCTCTGGATCTAGGATCCCTCTTGAAAGCTTGTAAGCCAGTCACTTCTTGCCTTTGTAACCCACCTATTTTGGGTAGCCAATGTCCAAGTTGTCCATTGCTGTCTACTCTGTGTATGGAAGGGGAAAGTTCTTTTTCTTATTCTTTTACAGTAATGGTCCTATGCAGTATTTCTCCTTTTGTGACTGACTAATTTCACTCAGCATAATGTCCTCAAGGTTCATCATGTTATGCGGTAGCTTGCAGCTTCCTTGTTCTTCTTCAAGGTAGCATAGTATCCCATTGTATGTATGTACCACAGTTTGTTTATCCATTTTTCAATTGATGGGCACTTAGGCTGTCACTACCTTTTTGCTATTGTAAATAGTGTTGCTATGAACATTGATGTGAATATATCTACTCATGTTATGGCTCGTAGTTCTTGTGGGTAAATACCAAGTAGAGAAATTGCAGGATCAAAAGGTGTTTCTATTTCCAACCTTCTGAGGAAGCACCATATTGCTTTCAAGTGTGCTTGGACCAATTTGCAATCCCACCAACAAAGTAGGAGGGTCCCAGTCTCTCCACATCCTCGCCAGCATTTATTGTCCTCTACTTTTTTGATCTTTGCTGATATTGCTGGTGTTAGATGATATGTCATTGTTGTTTTGGTTTGCATCTCTCTAGGACCTCTGGTAATGTAGTGGTTATGAGTCAGGCTGCAAACTTTAAGGTCAGCAGTTCAAAACTACCAGCTGTTCTACAGGAGAAAGATGAGGCGTTCTGCTCCCATAAAGATTTATAGCCTTAGAAACCCTGTACAGGGTCATTATGCATTGGAACCAACTCCATGGCACATAACAACAACAACAACAACAATGGCTAGTGATTACGAATGTTTCTTTATGTTTGTTGGCTGCCCAGATCTCCCCCTTGGTGAAGTGTCTGTTCATGTTCTGTGCCCATTTTTTATTTGTTTTTTTTTAAAATCTTTTTCTTGTAGAGGTGTTGTAGTTTCCTATATATTTTAGAAATAAGTCCGTTGTCTGATGTGTCATTGTAAAAGTCTTTTTCCCATTCTGTGGGTTCCCTTTTTACTCTTTTGGTGAAATCTTGTGATGCACATGTTGTTGTTGTTGTTAAGTGCCGTCTAGTCGGTTCTGACCCATAGCGACCCTGTACAGGGTTTCCGAGGCTGTAAATCTTTACGGGAGCAGAAAGCCTCATCTTTCTCCTGCGGAACAGCTGGTAGTTTCGAACTGCTGACCTTGTGGTTTGCAGCCCGATTTGTAACTACTATGCTACCAGAGAAGTTTTGAAATTTTAGTATGTCCCAATCATCTATTTTGTCTACATTTGTTTGTGTAGTTTTCAAAATGCTTGGTAGTCTGTGTATTCTCTGAATTAGAGCCCTCACATTTGCCCCTGTTTTTTCATTGATGATTGTCATCATTTTGGGATTCACATTTAGTATAGGGTGTGAGGTAAAGGTCTTGTTTCAATCTTTTGCACATTGCTTTCCAGTACTGTCAGCACCATCTGTTACAGAGACTATCTTCTCCCCATGCAATATACCTAGGTACTTTGTCGAAAATCAGTTGGATGCATGTAGATAGGTTAATTTCTGGATTCTCGATTCTGTTCCATTGATCAATGTATCTTTCACTATACCAGTACCAGGCTGTTTTGAACACTGTAGCCATGTAGTAAATTTTGAAATCAGGGAATGAGAGGCTTCTAACCTTTTTCTTCTTTTTAAGCAGTGATTTGCTTATCCTGGGTCTCTTTCATTTCCATATAAAGTTTATAATTGTTTTTTCCATCTCTTTAAAGAATGTCATTGGATTCTGGATTGGAATTGCATTATATGTGTAAATTGCTTTGGGCAGTATTGCCATTTTCACAGTGTTGAGTCTTCCTACCCAGGAACATGGTATATTCTTCCACTTTTGTAAGTCTCTTTTGGTTTCTTGTAGTAGGGTTTTGCAGTTTTCTTTGTATAGGTCCTTTGTTTCTCTGGTTACATTTATTCTTAGATATTTCATCCTTTGGGTAGCTATTGTAAATGGTATTGCTTTCCTAATGGCCTCCCCCCCTTTTTGAGTGTTTTTTTTTGTGTGTGTGTGTGTGAATTATGTGGGTTTACATGGGAGAACATCAGTTTTACATTCATCCTATCGTATTTTATTTCATTGCAATGATTACAATCCTTTCCATGCATTATTAAATAACCAAAGGATACAACTCACAGGCCCGCCACCCCCCCCTCTCCTGGCTGTCAGCACACAGCTCCTCTCCCTCCCTGAATCCCATGTCCCCAGCCACTCCATCTGGCTACTTCATCATCTCTGTCTCCATGCCTGGCATCACTGCCTCTCTGGGTAGGGTCACGATCTCCACTCTTCCCACTTGTTGGTCCCAGGGACCTCTGCTCCTGGACTGCACAATCAATCACTCCCCTCGTTTTGTCATTAAACATCTACCTCTACATTTCAGACCCTCACAGTCAGTCCTGACGGCAATTATTCACTATTGTACCACAAGAGTCTTATCCCCATTTCCTTTCGCCTGCCCAGTCCCAAGAGATTGGAAGTCATTGAGTGGAGGTTCTACCTACTCCTGCCCCATCTGGAACTATGCTCCCACTTGAAAGCTTGTAAGCCAGTCACTTCTTGCTTTTATAGCCACCCTCCCCCATTATGGGTAACCAATGTCTAAGTAGCCCATTCCTGTCAACCCTGTGTACTGAGGGGGTGGGAGTGATCCTTGCTGAAAAGATTTGTTCCCTTTTTTGAGCTACTACATCTGTACGTATAGGTAAAATTCATCAAATTGTAGTGGGTTACTCTTTTTTTTTTATTTCTTCCCTCTTCTTTCTTATTCTAGTCAAGTTCTGATCATCCAGCCATTGAAGCCAGGTCAAGTGCGTACTATCTGCAAGAATGGGTGTTCTTGTTCTTCTCCCCTCACTTCATATCAGCTGGATGCTTCACTCTATGCTCTAGTCCTCTGTGGCCATGTCATTGCCTCTGGGCCCAGGAGTCCCCGGGTCTTGCTGTACTGCTGGCCATCCAAGTCTCCACCAGGGTTCACAGGAATCTGTTGAATGTGCTCGAACTTAGCTCCCAACTTCATTTCTGTTTTTACCCCCAGTTTCCCTTATCAGTGACCAATGTGGTTACCAGCCAGACCACATTTCTGCTGTGTATTTCCCTTGAATCTTAGTCTTGGAAGGAAGTTTGCTCTGAGGGGGCCCGACCACTTGCCTTGATGGTCATATTGTTTCGTATGTGTGCTTTTTTGCTTGTTCTTTTCTTTGGTTAGATTTGTCAGTGGTTTATCAATTATATCGATCCTTTCAAAGAACCAACTTCTTGTCTTGTTTCTTTCTTTTGTTTTACTGTTTTCTAATTCATTTACTTCTGCTCTAATCTTTCTTGTTTCTGTGCTTCTGGTGTCTGTAATCTTACTTTAATGCCCTTTTTCTAATTGTTGGAGATGATCTGTTAATATGTTGATTTTGGTTCTTTCTTCTTTTAGGGTGTATACATTCATTGCTATAAATTGCCTTCTAAATACTGCTTTTACTGTGTTCCAAAGGTTGTTTTTTCATCTACACTTGATTCAATAAATCTTCAAAGTTCATTTAACATGTTCTGTTACTTATTCACTGTTAAGCCGGGTATTACTCAGTTACTATATACTTGATTTTCCCCCCTTTTATCTTCCTATTGTTGATTTCTAATTTTACAGCATTGGTATCTGAAAAGATGCTTTGTGGTATTTCAATGTTTTAAAATCTATCAAGGCTTTCTTTGTGGCCTAATGTATGGTCTATTCTGGAGAATGTTCCAGTTGCACAGAAAATAATGTGTATTGTGTTGTTGGTGTTGGTACTTCTTGAATTGAGGTCACATCACATCCATCTTTGCTTTCCATAATCACATTACTTCTCTTTAGTTCTTATAAAGACAGTTGCCATAAGATTTAGGACCAACCCAGGTAATCCAGGATGATCTTATTTTAAGATCTTTAACAATCCTGGTGTAGTGTGGGTTAATGTGATGAACTGCAAAGTTGGTTTGAACCACAAGGTTGATGGGTAAATCTTTCCAGCTGCTCCTTAGAAACCTTATACAGGGTCCCTATGGGTTGGAACCAGCTTGATGACACTTAACAACAGTAACAACAATCACATCTGCAAAAACTCTTTTTTCCAATATAGGCAGTCCCTGAATTCCAAAGGAGTTATATATTTCAAAAGTCTGTGTTTAAGTCTAATTTGTATGTAAATTGGAACAGTTAGATACAGTTCCTAACTAAAGTCACTTAGTTAAATGCTTGTCTTAGTGTACAGTATATAGTACATTGCTATGCATAAGGAAACATTAAATACTACCCAATACACTGAAACATCTTTATCATGGTAATACAAGAATAATGGAATTGAAGTCAAATCAGCTCAAGACTTACTCCTATGAAGCAGAGGTCAAGCATATTTCCACTCTTCAAACTTTATTCTGACACTAACCCTCTCTCTCTCAAAGCACTCTTTGCTTCACTTCTGGGTTTGATAATCCATTATAACACCCACACAGAACTCATAGACAGGACTCATGATTATGGGGTTTATTAGAAAAGTGAACAGGATACAATTCAGGATCAGAAACAACTCAGGATGCAGCAGTTCTTCAGTCAGAAACACCACTTCTCTGCAGTATTGCAAGCACACTTCACTCTTGTCTTTGGCCTCTTGACCATGTGACCTCTTTCCCTCTGTCCTGTACATGTCCAAAGAACACATCTTGTTATTCCATAGGCCTTCAGCTTTACTCAGTCCATGGCCTGGGAAGCCTACAGTATCTCTGTCTCTCTTTGCTGCTGCCTCTGCTTTCCAGGTAGGGATCTCACACTCTGCTCATAGCTCTTTCTTGATGGTACAGGGATCATCTCTTCTTGTTTTTGAGACAACTTCTTTTAAGCTAGCAGGATGGCAAATCTAATCAGTTACAACATCAGAGTCTTGTATGCCCTATTTACATGGCCCAACCTAATCACTGGTGGGAGTTAAGAAGACTTTGGATATAAATGACATAATGAGTAAATTCACAGCACCATAGTTACATAGAGAAGTAAACATTTAAAAATTTCTCAAAGAAATACAGAGTCACAGAAAGAGAGAACTAATAAAACAAAGTTGAGGAATAAAATAATTCAAGTTTTTTCAGCACTGGAAGACATGATCCCCCTCCTCCCAAATAAATAAAGAGGCTAATAAAAAACCCAGCAAAATATAGGAATACAGACATGTACTAAATCCATTAAGGCTAAATTTCAAAATATTGGTCACAGAGAGAAGATTTGATAAGCTTTTAGGAATCAACATAAAAAAAGAGAAGTAATCAAAACAAATGAGAATATCTCAGTTGTTGTTGCTGTTAATTGTCTTCAAGTCGGTTTCAACTCATAGTGACCCTGTAGGGTTTGAACCAGTGACTTTGCAGTTGGCATCCCAGTGCGTATCCTACTGTGCCACACTAGGACCTTGGGTATTTCAGTAGCAATACTGAAATCTAGAAACCCATAAGTTCAATGTTCAGGGAGAAATTTATTTCTTATATAGAAATCAATTTGGCTATCTTCCAAGAATTCTATATATAGCCAAACTAGCAATCAAGGGGATATTTCCTGACTATTAAGATACAGACAATGTAATTCGTATATACCTTTTCTCAGGAATCTACTAAACTAATAAGGGAAATAAAGGGTGAGAAACAGAATACAGAAAACAGATGATCAAACTAGGAAAGGTGAAATAACTCCAAGGATGGTGAGGAAAGAGTTTAGGATGAGAAATCCAGAAAGAGCCAGATCAGATTACAGCAATGTAATTCAAGGCATAGTATGTGCTGTCCTCATTTTGTCATTTGCTGTCATACCAATTTTCAACCCAGTGAGAATATAAATGAGATTCTTGGGACTTCTGGGAAACAAAGTGTCTCTTAAAGCCACTGGAAGAGATGTTATCTTTTCTACATGGAGTTGATGTGTGGGATAAAAGATCTGAAACTTCTATAGCATTTCTCTACAAGCAAGAAAATAAAGTTGACAAGTAAGGAAGGGTAGGAATGAGAGATTACTATCAAATAATTGGTAAATTCAAGTTGATTCACCACAACTCATCCTTCAGTTTGTTGTATTGTGTTGGCTTGTGTACTGCTGTGATTCTGGAAGCTATACCACAGGTATTTTGAATGCCAGATGGTAACTAATGATGGACAGGTTTTAGATGAGCTTCCAGATGAAGACAGACTAGGAAGAAAGAGAGACAGACTACTTCCAAATATTTAGTCACTGAAAATCTTATGAATAATAGTGGAACACTGTCAGCAACAGATTTACCAAATATTGAGACATGATGAAAAGCACCAGAATATTGTTAGCTATTGTGTCAGAAGATGAGTCCCTCAGGTTGGAAGGCACTCAAAATCTGACAAAAGAAGAGCTGCCTCTTCTTCTGTGATGATGTGAATGGGACTTTCTTTTGCTGATGGGATACAACTTAAAATGAAGGGAAACCGCTGTAAGCATCTATTAATAATCAGAACATGGAATGGACTAAGTATGATTCTAGAAAATTGGAAATTGTCAAAAATGAAATGGACTGCATAAACATTGATGTCCTAGGCATGAGTGACCTGAAATGGATTGGCATTGGCCATTTTGAATCTGACAATCACATGGTGCTGGGAATGACAAATTGAAGAGGAACGGCATAGAATTTATCATAAAAAAGAATATATTAAGATCTGTCATGAAGTATAATGCTGTCTGTGATAGGATAACATCCATATGCCTACTTTGCGGAAATCCTATACAGGGTCACTATGGGTCTGAACTGACTCGATGGCATTTCACAACAACAATAAAAGAAATCCAGTTAACCATTATTATTCAAATTTATGCACCAACCACTAAAACCAGTGATGATGAAACTGAAGAATTCTACCAAACTCTATACTCTGAAATTGACCAAACATGCAATGCATTGATAATTACTGATGATTAGAATGCAAAGGTTGGAAACAAACAGGAAAGATCAGTAGTTGGAAAATATGGCATTGATTATAGAAATGATACTGGAAATCGCATGATAGAATTTTGCAAGACCTGTGACTTGCTCATTGCAAAAACCTTTTTTAATCAACATAAAAGATGACTATAAACATGGACCTCACCAGATGGAACACAAAGAAATTAAATTGCCTACATCTGTGGAAAGAGATGGTGGGAAAGAGCCATATCATCAGCAAAAACAAGGCCAAGGGCACACTGTGGAGCAGACCATCAATTACTCATATGCTAGTTTAGGCCTAAACCGAAGAAAAAAAATTTTTAAGTCCACGAAAGCTAAATGATGAACTTGAGTATATCCCACCTGAACTTAGAGATCTTCTGAAGAATAGATTTGATGCATTAGATAGTAAAGCATGAAGACCAGAAGAATTGTGGGATGACATCAAGAACATCATTCATGAAGAAAGCAAAAAGTCATTGAGAAGACAAGAAAAAGGAAAATGTCAAAATGGATGTCAGAAGAGACACTGAAACTTGCTCACCAGTGTAGAAATGCTAAAGCAAATGGAAGAAATGAGGAGATCCCAGAGCTGAACAGAAAATTTCAAAGATCAGCCCGAGAAGATAAAGCCAAATATTACAATAAAATATGCAAAGATCTGGAATCAGAAAATCAAGATGGAAGAATATGCTCAACATTTCTCAAACTGGGGGAACTAAAGAAAAATTCAAGCCTCGACATTCGTTATTGAAAGATACTTTGGGCAAATTATTGAATGTTGCAGAAAGCATCAAAAGAAGATGGAAAGAATACAGAGTCACTGTACCAAAAGGAAATGGTTAATGTTCAACCATTTCAAGAGGTAGCATATGATCAAGAGCCAATGA
>NW_006408853.1:1706264-1710618 GCF_000296735.1 Chrysochloris asiatica
TTTAAAATTAAGAAAGACGTGCGACAAGGTTGTATTCTTTCACCATACTTATTCAATCTGTATGCTGAACAAATAACCCGAGAAGCTGGGTTCTATGAAGAAAAATGTGGCATCAGGATTGGAGGAAAACTCATTAACAACTTGTGATATGCAGATTATACAACCTTGCTTGGTGAAAGCGAAGAGGACTTAAAACATATACTGATGAAGATCAAAAAGCATAGCCTTCGGTATGGATTACATCCAAATGCAAAGCAAACAAAAATCCTCACCACTGGACCAATAAACAACATTCTTATCAATGGACAAAAAATTGAAGTTGTCAAGGACTTCATTCATCTTGGATCAACTATCAACACTCATGGAAGCAGCAGTTAAGAGATCAGAGGACGTATTGCATTAGGTAAACCTGCTGCACACAACCTTTTTAAAGTGTTGAAGAGCAAGGATGTCAGCTTGAGGACTAAGGTGGGCCTGACTCAAGCCATGGTGTTTTCAGTAACCTCATATGCATGCAAAAGCTGGACAGTGAATAAGGAAGACCATAGAAGAATTGATGCTTTTGAGTTATGGTGTTGGAGAAGAATATTGAATGTGCCATGTGCTGCCAAAAGAACCAATAGATCTGTTTTGGAAGAAGTGCAGCCAGAGTGCTCCTTAGAGGCCAAGATGGCCAAACTTCATCTCTCATACTTTGGACATATTGTCAGGAGGGAGCAGTCGCTGGAGAAGGATGTCATGCTGTGTAAGGTGGAGTGTTAGAGAAAAAGAGGAAGACCCCCAACGTGATGGATTGGCCAAGTGGCAGCATCGGTGGACTCAAGCGTGGCAACATTAGTGAGGTTGGACCAAGATCAAGCAATGTTTCGTTCTGCTGTGCATAAGGTCGCTATGGGTCAGTACCAACTCAATGGCACCTAACAGCAACAATAACAAATGGGAAAATTACTGAATGATGCAGAAAGCATCAAAAGAAGATGGAAGGAATATACAGAGTCACTGTACCAAAATGAAATAGTTGAAGTTCAACCATTTCAAGATGGTAGCATATAGTCAAGGGTCAATGGTCCTGTAGTAAAAAGTCCAAAGTACACTGAAATCACTGGCATAGAACAAGATACTGGGAATTGTTGGAATACAAATTGAAATCATTCAACAAAGTGAAGCAGCACTTGAGGCACTCACCCATCTATACCAAGAGATTTGAAGGATAGCTACCTGGCCAACTGACTGGAAGAGAGCCATATTTGTGCCCATTCCAAAGAAATGTGACCCAATGGAATGCAGAAAATATAGGATAATATCATTGATATCCTATGAGAGTAAAGTTTTACTAAAGGTCATCCCAAAATGGCTGCAACCATACACTGACAGAGAACATCCAGAAGTTCAAGCCGGAGCAGAAGAGGATGTGGAATGAGGGATATCATTGCTGACATCAGACAGATGGATCTTAGCTGAAATCCAAGAATACCAAAAAGATATTTACCTGTGGTTTATTGACTATGCAAAAGCTCTCTATTGTGTGGATCATGACAAATTATGGACAACAATGCTAAGTATGAGTATTCTGGAACACTTAATTGTGCTCTTGAGGAATTTGTATACAGACCAAGAGGCAGTTGTTCAAACAGAAGAGAGAAACACCGAATGGTTTAAAATTAGGAAAGGTGTGCTCAAGGGTTATATTCTTTCACCATATTTATTCAATCTATATGCTGAGCAAATGATCTGAGAAGCTGGATTATATGAAGAAAAATGTGGCATCAAGATTGGAGGAAGACTCATTAACCACTTGCAATATGCAGGTGATACAACTTTGCTTGCTGAAAGTGAAGAGGACTTAAAATACTTACTGATGAAAATCAAAGACCACAGCCTTCAGTATGGGTTGCAACTCAATATAAAGAAAATAAAAATCTTCGCTACTGGACCAATAAACACCATCCATATCAATGGAGAAAAGACTGAAGTGTCAAAGACTTCATTTTTCTCAAATCAGCAATCAACAATCATGGAAGCAGAAATCAAGAAATCAAATGACATTGCATTAGGCAAATCTGCTGCACAAAACCTCTTTAAAGTGTTGAAGGGCAAAATTTGAGGACTAAGGTGTGCCTGATGAAAACCATGGTATTTTCAATAACCTTTTATGCATGTGGAAGTTGGACAGTGAATAAGGAAGATCATAGAAGATTGAGGCATATCTGCAGTATAGCATACAAGAGCTACTGCATCCTGACTTGGTTTTGATCATGAATTGTAACTTGTTCACTTCCCAAATAAACCCCATAATCATTATTATTGTTATGAGTCCTATATAGCCATTGCAATGGATTGTTGAATCCAGATGTGAAGCAGAGAGTACTGTGGGAGGAATGGTTGGTGTCAGAATAACGAATATTGTAGGGTGGAAGCATTTCTAACCTCCTCTTCATAGGAGACAGCCTTGAGCTGATGTTGAGTTTAATTCTCTTTCCCCCTTGTGAATCCAAGGGAAGGCAGAGATGACTCTCATATGCTTCTTTCAGGGGGAACATCAACAGTAGTAAGGACAGTAGGAATGCACAATCATTCAAGATAAAAAGGGCAATATTTTCCTAAGGACAAAACTGAGAAAGCATGAGAAAGTCAGTGGGATTAAATAGGAACCATGGGGAGGAATTTGGATAAATGTTGCATTTTAATCATTGAGATGAAACAAATTGTATGATTTGTTGAATGTAAAGCTGATGATCTTGTCTGTAAACTGTCACTTAATTCACAATAAAAAGTTTTTTTTAAAAAAATAGGACTCTGCCTGATGCTGCTCTCACCTCAGCCTATCCACCACCATCCCTGGTGTTGGAGAAGACTTTCAGCAGTGCTGTACCTTGGAACAAAGGGTAGAAGATGTCCGACTCATCCAAGAACAGCATCCTACCAAAATCCCTGTGACAACAGAAAGATACAAGGGTAAGAAGCAGATTTTCAAGCTGGGTAAAACCAAGTTCCTTCATTGGCTACCCAAAATGGGGCGGGGGGGGGGGGCTACAAAGGCAAGAAATGACTGGCTTACAAGCTTTCAAGAGGGAACCTAGATCCAGAGGGCCTGGAGGAATGTAGAATCTCCACTGAGTAGAGAGTCTATCTAAGCGGGCCTGATGAAAGGAAATGTAGATAGGTCTCTTGTGATACATAATGAATAATTGTTATCAGGACTGATTGTGAGGTTTGGAAATGTAAAGGTAGATGTTTTGTATCAAGGAGGGGAGTGACTAACTTTTCAGTCTAGGAGTGGAGGTCCCTGGGACCATCGAGGGAGAAGAATGGAAAGCAAGACCCTACCCAGAGAAGCAGTGATGCCTGAGATGGAGGCAGAGATGATGACATGGAGAGATGGAGCAGCTGGGGTCTTTAGACACAGAGAGGGAGAGGGGCTGTATGCTGATGACTGGGGGCAGGCTTGTAGTGTACACCCTTTGGTTGGTTGATGATGGATGGAGGGGACTGTAACCATGGCAATGAAACAATATACGATATGATGAATGTAAAACTAATGTTCTCCTATGTAAACTATCCCAATAAAACATTAAAAAGAAAAAAAACCCAAGTTCTTTGTCCCAGATTACATCAACATGAGTGAACTCATCAAAATCATTTGAAGGCATTTACAGCTGAAGTCAACTGAGCCTTCTCCCTGCTGGTGAAAGGACACAGCATGGTGTCACTACACCCCTCTCTGAAGTATATGAATGCAAGAAGAACTAAGATGGGTTCCTTAAGATGGGTCTGTGCCTCTCAGGAGACATTTTGAGTGAAATTGATGATGTCAGACTAGCAAACACATCTAACATGAGAATTTTTACAGCCTTACTGAGGAGGGACTTTATCATCTGAGATCTATGGTCTCATCTAATCACAGGGCAGCACTGCAGTAGTGCTCCCAGCCGGAGTTGTAGGAAGTTGTTTTTGCACCTCAAGCCTCAAAAAACAAGCTCCTAAGGGGCACCTCAACAACAAATGGGCACCCACAGCTTCAGAAATATGTATAGGTTTAGCACAGGTTATCTTGTTTTCAAATTTTAAAGTTTCAAAAATAAAGCATTTATTTACCAGTATATGGCTGTTACGAGTCGGTCAGCAGTTCGAAACTACCAGTCATTCCATGGGAGAAAGATGAGGCTTTCTGCACCCGTAAAAATTTACAACCTTGGAAACCATATGCAGGGTTGCTGTGAGTCAGTTCCGACTCATAGCGACCCTGTACAGGGTTTCTGAGGCTGTGCATCTTTATGGGAGCAGAATGCCTCATCTTTCTCCCTCTAAACAGCTGTTAGTTTTGAACTGCTGACCTTAGGGTTCGCAGCCCGAT
>NW_006408853.1:1716215-1722624 GCF_000296735.1 Chrysochloris asiatica
ATTGAATGTTTTAAAATTAAGAAAGGTGTGCGACAAGATTGTATTCTTTCTCTGTACTTATTCATCCTGTATGCTGAGTAAATAATCCGAGAAGCTGGATTCTATGAATAAAAACGTGGCATCAGAATTGGAGGAAGACTCATAAACAATCTTTGATATGCAGATAATATTACTTTGCTTGCTGAAAGTGAAGAGGACTTAAAATATTTACTGATGAAGATCAAAGACCACAGCCTTCTATATGGATTACATCTCAATGTAAAGAAAAGAAAAACCCTCATCACTGGACCAATAAACAACATTCTTATCAACAGAGAAAAGATTGAAGTTGTCAAGGACTTCTTTCTTCTTGAATCAACTATCTACACTCACGGAAGCAGAAGTCAAGAGATCAGACGACGTATTGCATTAGGCAAATCTGTTGCACAGGAACTTTTTAAAGAGTTGAAAAGCAAAGATGTCAACTTGAGGACTAAAGTGCTCCTGACCCAAGCCATGGTGCTTTCAATAACCTTATATGCATGTGAAAGCTGGACAGTGAATAAATAAGGAAGACCATAGAAGAATTGATGCCTTTGAGATATGATGTTATAGGAGAATATTGAATGTGCCATGGGTTGCCAAATGAACAAATAGATCTGTGTTGGAAGAAGTGTACCCAGAGTGCTCCTTGGAGCCTAGGATGGCCACACTTCGTCTCTCATACTTCAGACATATTGTGAGCAGGCACCAGTCTCTGGAGAAAGATGTCATGTTTGGTAAGGTGGAGGGTCAGAGAAAAAGTGACTAACCTTAGTCAGATGGATAGGCCAAGTGGTAGTATCAATGAGCTCAAGTGTGGTAACAATTGTGAGGTTGGCCCAGGATCGGGCAGTGTTTCGTTCTGTTGTACATAAGGTCACTATGGGTTGGTAAAGACTCGATGGCACCTAACAACAACAACAACACTCTTCTCAGCGTTCTTTGTTGTCTGTCAGTCCTGTGGAGGGGGAGGGGCAGTACATGGTTTCCAGAGAGTGGCCCATTGTCCAATGCCATTGTATTGCCCCTACTCCATGCCCATGAGTTCCTAGCAATGCTGCAACATGGCACAAGTTGTAGCCAGGGGAGGAAGTGGAGTGGGTGCTGGTCAATGGTTGACTGAGTCCCAGAGCTTGGATGAACCTCACAGTCAGTCTCTGACTTTGCTGCTTCAGCCTGGCCACTGACCTGGGTTTGCAGTGCTGGAGGCAGTGCAGCTGTTCTTCCAATTGCTTCAGCAGGATGTGTCAATCCTGGCAAGTGAGTCACACCTTCTGCAGAGCTCATACCACCACTTTAACCACATGAAACCATGTAAATACAGTTGACCCTTAAACAACATATGCTTAAACTGCATGTGTCCACATGTAGATGAATTTTCAAAATAGATACTGTGGAAACATTTTTGGAGATTCATGAGAATTTGAAAAAAAAACTCATTTCTGAGTGCCTTCGAGTCTATTCTCACTCAACGACCCTGTATAGGATTTTTGAGGAGTAGCTGGTTATTTACCACTGTTGGCCTTGATATTTAGTCTACTCACTATTAAAAATTATTATATACAAAGTTAAAATTGATCAAAACTTACGCACACAAACACTTACAGACTACACCTGGTACCATTTGCAGTTGAGAGAAATGTAAACAAGCATAAAAATGCAGTATTAAAACATAAATGCATAAAATTAGCTGGGTATATACTGTGCTCCACCAATCTTTTATCAGTTTGTCAGATACTGGTGGCTTATGTGTTGACTCTAATGCTGGAAGTTATGCTACATGTATTTTAAATACCAGAAGTGTCACCCATGGTTGACAGGTTTCAGATGAGCTTCCAGACTAAGACAGACTAGGAAGAAGGAGAAGTAAACTATTTCTGAATGTTTAGACACTAAAAAACTTGCAAATAGCAGTAGAACACATTCAGCATAAGAATACTATATCTTGAAACATTATGATTAGCACCAGAAGAGTGTCAGATGTATTGCCAGAAGATGAGCATGTCAGGTTGGAAGGCACTCAATATATGACTGAGGAAGAGCTGCCTCCTCAAAGTAGAGTTTACAATTATAATGCACATGGAATAAAGCTTTCAGGACCTTCATTTGCTAATGGGGCACAACTCAAAATAAGTAGAAACAACTGCAAATATTCATTAGTCATTAGAACATAGGCTGTATGAAGTATGAATCTAGGAATATTGGAAGTTGTCAAATGAAATCCATAAAGATTGATATCTTAGGCATTAGTGAGCTAAAATGGACTGGTATTGACCATTTTGAAGCTGACAATTGTATGGTTTACTGACATGTTTGTGGTTTGAACCCACATATGCCAATATGCAGAACTGGAGGCGCTTTCTTATTTATGCTAAGAAATGTAGAAGATAGGTACCTGGCCAACTGATTTAAAGCAATTCATATTGTGCCCATTCCAAAGAAAGGTGACCCAATGGAATTATGGAAGTCATTGGACAAAATCATTAATATCACATGCAAGTAAAATTTTGTTAAAGATAAGTTAAAAATGATTGCAACATTCCATTGACAAGGAACTGCTAGAGATTCAAGAGAGATCCAGACAAGGGCTTGGAACAAGAGATATCATTTATTACTGACATCAGTAATGAAAGTAGAGAATACCAGAAATATGTTTGCCTGTGCTTTGATGACAATACAAAATCTTTTGGCTGTGTGGAACATGACCAATTATGGATAACATTGTGAAGAACACTTTTCAGTGTTCTTCTAGAACTCTTAATTGTGCTCATGAGGATTCTATACTTAGAATAAGTAGCAGTCATTCGAATAGAAAAAGGTGACACTGAATGTTTAAAATCAGAAAAGGTGTGCATCAGGGTTGTATTATTTTACCACATTTATTCACTCTGTATGCTAAGCAAATAATCTGATAATGTGATTTATATGAAAAACAATATGACATCAGGATTGGAAGAAGACTCATAACAATCTGTGATGTACAAATGATACAACCTTGCTTGCTGAAAGCTAAGAGGACTTAAAATACTTACTAATGAAGATTAAAGACCCTAGCCTTCAGAATGGGTTGCATCTCAATGCAAGGAAAACAAAAATCCTCACGACTGGACCAATAAATAACATGATAGTTGGAGAAGAGTTTGAAATTGTCAGAGACTCCATTTTGTTGGATCCATTATTAACACTTATGGAAGCAGCAGTCAAGAAATCAAATGATGTATTACAATAGGCAAATTTGCTGCGCAATACCTCTTTAAAGTGTTCAAAAGCAAAGATGTCAGTTTGAGGATTGAGGTGTGGCTGACACATGTCATGGTATTATGGATGGTCTCACATGTTTAGACACTAAAAAAGTTAGTGTGAAAGTTAGACAGTGAATACGGAAGACCATAGAAGAATTGATTCAGTTGAGTTATAGTGTTGGCAAAGAATATTAAAAATACCATGGACTGCATGTGTTGGAAGAAGTACAGTCATAATGTACTCAGAAGCCAGGATGGTGAGACTTCATCTCTCATGCTTTGGATGTAGCATCAGGAGGAGTCAGTTTCCGAGAAGGACATCATGCTGGGTAAAGTGGATGGTCAGTGAAAAAGAGAATGGCCCCCAACGAGATGGATTGGCATGATGGCAGCAACAATGGGCTCATGCATAACAACATGAGGATGATAGAGGACCAGGCAGTGTTTCATTCAGTGCATAAGGTCACTGATTTTTTTTTTAAAGGTTTTTATTGCGGATTGAGTGAAAGTTTACAGGGCAGATCATCAGTTTTACATTCAACAAATCATACACCTTGTTTCATTACAATGATTATAATCCCCTCCATGTACCATCAGTTAACAGTATTTCTCTCTATTCACTTGAGCTTTTTTTTTTTTTAAAAAAAACACAACACTCAAGCATATGTAATAATTTACACCTCCAAAAGGCACATTCTGCAAGTCTGCCTCCTGGCCAACAGCCCTCAGTCCCTCTCTTCCCATGAATCCAGAGTCCTCAGCTGCTCCCCCTCTCCATGACCCCATCTTTGCCTCTATCTCTGGCGAAGCTGCTTCTCTGGATAAAGTCCTGCATTCTGCTTGTGCTCTTCTTCCTTGATGGTCCTAGGGCCCTCTGTTTCTGGACTGTAGGATTAACCACTCCCCTGTTTTTGCCACAAAACTTCTACCTTTACAATTGTGACAGTCACAATTAGTCATGATAACAATTATTCACGATTGAATCATACAAATCTTATCCCCATCTCTTTTCACCAGACCCATCTAGACAAGATGAAAACTATTCAGTGGGGACTCTTTCCCCCGTACTCTTAAACTAAACTCCCTTTTGAAACGTTGTAAGCCAGTCACTTAGTGCCTTTATCATCCCCTCATTTTAGGCAGCCAATGTCTAAGTTGCCCATCTCTATCTAACCTGTGTACAGAGGAGATAGCACTGATACTTGATGTGAAGACTCCTTCCCTCTCTGTTGGTATTTAGAGTTACTGCCTCCATGAGTATAGGTCAGGTTCATTGAATTGTAGCAATTTACCCTTGTTTCCTTTGTTTTAAAAAAAACAACACAATTATTTATTTATTTTTAATCTTTCTCTAGTCGAGTTCTGATTATCAAGCCATTGAGGCTAGGTCAAATGGGTACTGTCTGCAAGTTTGAGCATTCTTGTGCATCTCCCCTCACTTCATATCAGCTGGATGCTTCACTCTCAGCTGTAGCCCATGTCCCTGTCCAAGGGCTCAATTGTCCCCAGGTCTCATCACTTTTGGACCAACCGGCCCTTCCTCTTCTATATCTCATCTCCAGGTCAACAGGAGTCAATGGACTGTGGTTGCCTCAGCCCATTTCTTCATTGCTGTCTTCCCACCTCTTCCACTGACCAGTAGACCAATGTGGTCGCCAGCAAGCTTACATGCCTGCTTGTGTATTCCCTTTGAGTTTCGGTCTTAGAGGGGAGTTTGTCTTGAAGAAACTTGATTGCTTACCTTGATGGCTTCCCGGGGAACAGTTTGCTTATTCTTGTAGTAGCCAGTCATGCTGACATTTCTGTTTTGGGTTTTTCCTGATAATCTTTCTTTGAAGATGTATCTTCTGTCACTCTAGTTGTTCCAGGATGGTAGCTTGTCCTTGCTAGTGGGGATATCCCACCTCAGAAGGTTCTGGATGGGACTCAGGATTCCACCTAAGGTCCTATACTCAGCAAAGGCTCCTCAAGAGGTCTATTTCACTGGGCAAGTTCTAGAACCCCTTTGAGATATTCCAATCAGTTATAGACTAAAGCCGGGCTTACAAGTTTTCTGTAATCATGTTTCCCAACATTCCTTTCTAGCCCACTCAAGTGTCTATTTTTTACAATAGTAGGCAAGGGAAACCAAAATTCATAAGACAGTCAAGAATTTTAGTATTATTTCTCCTCTTCAAGCTATGCCTAGATCCCTGTATCACAGTGTTCTGTTGTTCCAAGGTTGAGCATGCATAACTACTTACCTCTGTCCCACTTAGGCCATGCAAACCTGTCTCAGTGTTTTCCTATCTATCTTGTTCTTTTACTTCCTCCCTCTTCTTGTATTGCCCTCCCCAATATCTGAACTAAACCCCTCACCTCAACCCCACTGTTGTGGTTACCTTATATTCCGTTAATTCTTCCCTCTATTTAAGACAGTCTGTTTTATCCTGTAATCTACCTGTCCTTTTCACCACCTGGATCTCTGTTCCTCTGTGTTTACCTTCTTTCACATTGTAATTGTTTTGATCATAGATTGACCTCCCAGATCCCCTGTTCTTATCGTTTTATTCTGTTCTTGACTCTTCCATTTGTCGACTGAATTAAGGTTGATGCTGCCATGTACGTCATTCTGTAGTTGTCTGTTCTTGTTGGTTCTCAGTCCACAGAAATTCCTTTAGGATAATTTTCATAGCAGGGTTGGCTTTGGCGAAATCCCTTAGCTTCTGTTTATCCTGGAATGTTTTGATTACACTATCATATTTGATTGACAACTTTGCTTGGTAGAGGATTCTTGGTTGGCAGTTTTTTTCTTTCAGGGTTTTATAGATGTCTCCCCATTGCCTTCTTGCCTGCATGGTTTCTGTTGAGAGATCCAAGCTTAATCTGATTTGCTTACCTTTGTATATAACATTTCTCTTTTCCCTAACTGCTTTCAGGATTCTCTCCTTTGATTTTGAAGAGTTTGATTATGATATGTCTTGGTGATTTTCTTTTAGAATCTATCCTTCCTAGGGTTCATTGAGCTTCTTGAATGCTTATCTTTTCACTTCTCAGGATGTTAGGGAAGTTTTCTTCCAGAAGCTCTTCAACTATCTCCTCTGTGGACTTGTGTGATTCTTTCTGTTCTGGAATGCCAATAATTCTTGTTATTCCTCTTCATGTTG
>NW_006408853.1:1722824-1725301 GCF_000296735.1 Chrysochloris asiatica
CTGAATTCCTTCTCCAGCATTTCCAAAGTCTGCCCATGTTCCAGTATGGAGTGTAGGTCTACTTCCAGTTCATTTGCCTCAGTCACTTTATCTCATTTCTGGACATATGCTGATATTGTCATCTGCTTCTGTTTTTTGGTCATATACAGGAGTTACCTGTGGCCTTAATTGCCTCCAAGTAGATGTGATCAGGAGATGGGCTTCCATTCTTCCTGAGAAATTTCAAGATGCCACTGTTGCTTGTTGTGATGTAACTCAGGATTTAATTTTCAGCCTGTTTCCTTTTTAGTCTGCCTGTCCTGTTCCACAAACCCCATTCAGGCCTTTTTCCTAGTGATAAATAGTTCGTGGCTGGCTGTGGATGTTTTGCATTCACGTTTGGTTTTATGTGGAAACTGTCACTTTAAATTTTGAGGAGATCTGTGCACATGTATAGTAGAACCCACCAGGGGTGGGGGTGGGGTGCCCACTCACTTAGGCACCCCCTCTAGTCACCAGAATGGAGGTACACAGACAGTAAGAGCCCAATTAACAGATACCAAAACAACAACAACAACAACAACTGTCCACTCCTTTATTTATGTGGTTCTCTCAGGTGTCCATGGCTGCTCTGATCCTTTCCCTGCTTAGTCTCTCCCAAGATGGTGGCTCTAGGAACAGCTGAGTGTCTTGAATTAGAAAGCACTGGATTTCTTGCTTCTGCTACAAATTCCTCTAGCTGTAAGCCTTCCAAACTTCTAAATATTCCGTTATATGTGGTTCAGATTTCTGGCACTATCCCCTGAGCCTGCTTGGTCTGGTATTCTGTGTTGTTAGTGATGGACCTACTCACTGCACTGTTACCTGATCTGCCATCTTGCTTGTTCTACAGTAATGATTTTTGTAGCCACCTCTTGTTGCTACTTCAGGATGCTCAAGTATTCCATATATACATTTAAAAAGCTGTGTGATCTTACCATCTACAATGAGCAGTTCTTCTCTTCTGTAAATTGCACACATACCATGGTAAAAGGTAATATCTTGTGGTTCTGGTATATTTGACATCATATTTACTGCAGTACTATAAACTCTGAGTAATACCATGGAATCCATTTGATGTGTCACTAGTGATGCTGAAAATGCTCCCAAGAAGCAGAGAAAAGCTATTACATTAAACGAAAATGTTGAATTGCTTGATATGTATCAGAGATTGAGGTCTGCAGTTGCTCACCATTTTAAGATAAATGAACCCAGCTTAAGGACCATTGTAAACAACAAAAGGAAATTTGTGAAGCCATTGTTGTATCTATGATAGCAGATGTTAAAATCATGCACTTTAAAAGAAATATCTCTTTATCTTGTACTGAAATGCAGCTTTTATGTTGGTTTAGGATTTCTATAAGGAAAGCATACCTATAGACCAATAGGATTTGATTTTAAAAATGAAGTTATTATGATGATTTAAAGGAAAAGAAAAGTAGAGGATTTAAAGCTGAGAATTTAATGCCAGAAAAGGATAGTTTGATAATTTTAAAAAGTGGTTTAGCATAAAAAATATCAAGGTACCAGGAGGAACAGCTTCTGCTGACCAACAAACAGCAAGCAAATTCCCAGACACCATTAAGAATATCATTGAGGAGAAGGGACATCTACTGTAACCTTAAAAAAAAAAAAAATGTCACAAAGGACATTTATTAGTATGAAAGAGAAATAAATACCAGGAATAAGGCAGAAGGTATAGGCTAACTCTGCTGTTTTCTGCAAATGCTGTTGAGTTTATGACCAGGACAGCAGAAAACTAAGACAGAAATTGTTATGTATTTTTATACAGCTACATCAAATGTACCTGCCTCTTCTACCTCACCTTCCATGTTTTTTCTCTTGTTCTGCCTCTGCCATCCCTGAAACAACAAGACCAACACCTTCTTCTTCTCCTCAGTCTACTCAATGTGAAAATGATTCATCTTGTTAAAAGATGATATAAACTTATGGTATTGATACAGTAAAGTACTATGAATGTATTTTCTCTTCCTTTTGGCTTTCTTAATAATATTTTTTTTTTTCTCTAGTTTACTTTACTGTAAGAACACAGTACATAACACATATAGCATAAAAATATATGCTCAGGCTCTCTGCTCCTCCCCGTTCGACAGGCAGCCGCAGCTTCTCTTGCAGTACCAGCCGCATCCCTGAGACAAGATGGTGAAGGTCGGAGTCAACGGATTTGGCCGTATTGGGCGCCTGGTCACCAGGGCTGCTTTTAACTCTGGCAAAGTAGAGGTTGTTGCCATCAACGACCCCTTCATTGACCTCAACTACATGGTATATATGTTCCAGTATGATTCCACCCATGGCAAGTTCAATGGCACTGTCAAGGCTGAGAACGGGAAACTTATCATCAATGGAAGCCCATCTCTATCTTCCAGGAGCGAGATCCCGCCAACATCAAGTGGGGTCATGCTGGTGCTGAATATGTTGTAGAGTCCACCGGTGTCTTC
>NW_006408853.1:1726234-1727009 GCF_000296735.1 Chrysochloris asiatica
ATATATATATATATATATATATGCTCATGGAATGTTTATGTTATTGATAAGGCTTTCTTTTTGGTCAACAATAAGCTATTAGTAGTTAAGTTTTAGGGAGTTATAAGTTATATATGAATTTTCTAATGTGCAAGAGATCAGTGCCCTTAGTCCCTAAGTTGTTCAAGCATCAACTGTACATATAACTATGCATATGATATTGTAAATTAAAGATATAATTTTACTAATAGTTTATGTCACTATTTGTGCCATTACTTTTAGTGATAACCAGGTATTACTATTTATGAAAGACCCCAACAAGGTGAATTGACACAGTGGTAGTAACAATGTGTTCAAACCTATCAACAATTGTGATGATAAAGCAGGATCTGGCAGTGTTTTGTTCTGTTGTGTATACTCTTAAGCAAAATTTAAAAGGCAAGGGGGCAGGGAAACTAGAATATTGAAAACATAACAACCAGTATGGAAATAATGAGAAAGTTGCCACATTGTGTGATATGTAGCCAATGTCATTGAGAAAACTGTGCAGAAGTTGTTAAATGGAAACCTAATTTGCTGTGTAAACTTTCACCAAAAACACAATAAAATATTATTAAAAAAGCAAACTAGTCACTTACAATAAATAAATAAAATGAAAAAGAAAATCATCTACTCATGTCTATTTTTTTTTTTTCCCTGTAATTTCAATGCGTGAATTTGAGGTCAATACATGCAAAATGTTATCTTTTTTGGCTTTCAAAATTCACTACATACACGCATGTTTTTGTTGTTGTTA
>NW_006408853.1:1727319-1735006 GCF_000296735.1 Chrysochloris asiatica
TTTTTTTTTCATGCTTGCATGAAAATGAGAAGCAATTCCATCCACAAAGAAACCTGTTTTTCTGGTGGTGGTGAGTACTTTAAACTGTATGTGAGAAATAGGCATATATTTATTCTGGACAATATATAGTACTGCAGTGATTTAAAAAAAAACTTGATGTGCTTTTAAATTTTTTTTTTTTTTTTTTTTTTAAAGCAAAAGCTTATTTACACTCTTTGGAAGCCAAAGAGGGAGTAGAGATGTTCCATAATCATAGAATCACTCCTATAGATTCTATCAGGAAACTGAGTTCTGCTAAAATAGTTTGGAAACCAATATAGTGCATCAAGCACTAGTTGAGAATCTGAAAGTTTATGGCTTTGAGCTGAAAGTTTATGGCTTCCACTTTATGGCTTTGAGCTGATTTTTAACTCTCTCTGATCCTTGGTTCTCTTATCTGTAGAGGTATAAAATATAGCCATCTCTAATATTCCTCCCAGTGCTAAAGTTCTGTGACCTTAAGTTCTGTCTGGTGATGAACCATTTCACATCTGTTCAGCTAACGCTAAGTTCATAAGCAAGCCAGGCTAAGCCAAAAGAGAATTCATTTTATATTCTATATTCTGCATTGTCTTATATTCTTGGAACATATTCCATTTTCAACATTGGCTAAATTAATTTCTGGCCAGGTCAAACCCAACCTAACCAATTGCTGTTAGCAACCTTATAGGGCAGAATAGAATTGCTCCATAGAGTTTCCAAGGGTGTAAATCTTTATGGAAGTAAACTGCTTCATCTTTCTCCTGAGGTGCTGCTATTAGGTTGAACCAATGACTTTTTGGTTAACAGCTGAGTGCTTAATGCTGTGCCACCAGGATTCCTTCTTTGGTCAGGAACTACATTTTACTATATTACCTGATGTAGGCAGGGAATTTCATCTTGTTTAAAATTCTGACTTTCAGTACATGAATTTAAAATAGAGTATAACTTGATACAGAGTTATTGTGATTGTTAAGTGCCATTGAGTCAGTTCTGACTTACAGTCAACCTATATAAAGTTTCTACGGAGCAGCTGGTGGGCTTGAACCACTGACCTTGTGGTTCAAACCAACTTTGTGGTCCAGTGCTTGTCCTACAGCATCATACCATAATTATATCTTTTGATTATGCTAAAAATGATATATTAATATGTATATGAATTATAACTGAATAAAAAGTTAGATGAATGAATCAAGTACAGTTGACCTTTGAACAACACAAAGATTGGTAAAGCAGACCCTCTGAAGAGTTGAAGTTCTGGTATAACTTTTAATTCCCCCTAATTTAACATAGATCATTAATTGATGCATCTATGGTATAGTTATATGTTGAGGTCCTATATCGGGTTCTAGCCTCGACAAGGAAGTGTGGGTGTCACTAAGAAGGGAGACCTGGCGGCGAAAGGGATAGAGACAGAGAGAGATGAAATATATACAAAAAAGACAGACACAGAGATATGATGCAAGCTGGCAGGTAGACAGATCTGCAAACATATTGCCTAGCATTGCCCTGCATTGCACAGCATTGCATGCAGAATTCACTCTACCTCAGCCTTTTATTCTCTTTTTTAGGGAGGGATTTGTTACAAAGGAAGGATGGAATTCACAAAGGGAGGATGTCACAAAGGGAGGATGTGATTAAGACAGAATATGGAACTGAAATGTGATTAACCATTCAAAACAGGACATAATGATTCACAGGAACAACTTTTAAGATATTTTCATAGTTTTTTCTTAACAATCTAACATTTTTATTTTTACAGAATAGGTTCAATCAAGCTGTTATATATTAATTTTTAGGTTTAAATGATCTAGAGTAGTGACGTGCAGGTTCTTAAGGATACATAACATAAAGCAAGGTTCCTGAAAGGAGCCAAGCTGTCTCTGTACACTTTGCAAACTTTTGTTTGTGAGCAAGATCTTAGGCACCGGGCTTCATTTGTCTATACTTAAAATGCTACATTGTTCTTAATTATCACATTCCTATATACTTTCAGGAAGAAGAAGAGCATCTGGGTTAAACTGATTCTATTCAGAGGTGGTCCAATGGGGCTGCCACTAATCAACCCAGGGTCTGCGTATGCTGTTCCCAGCAGTTATATATGTTATATATTGC
The DNA here is from genome assembly GCF_000296735.1 of Chrysochloris asiatica. Taxonomy (NCBI): domain Eukaryota; kingdom Metazoa; phylum Chordata; class Mammalia; order Afrosoricida; family Chrysochloridae; genus Chrysochloris; species Chrysochloris asiatica. Next base: position 1,729,453 of record NW_006408853.1, read on the forward strand.
ACCCATTTAATAACTGCATTTTAAATATGAGACAAAAAAGTATTTCACAAAGAATGAAAGGCTTTTGTACCTGCTGGCATAGTTACAGTGACAGCTTCACAATTCTTTTTCTTCTTCTTCTGTTTTTGCCATGACCCTTACATTGAACTAATTTATCTTGAAATGGTGGGCAACCACAGATGCAGACCTCAATCTAAGGTACATATTAGGCAATTAAACTGCATCTTGGGAGTACTTCCAACACTAGTAGACCTTTGCATGGACCCCATGGTGTTATTCAAAGTTTATGATATTGCAGTAAACATAATGAAAAATATGTGAGAACTGCAAGAGATCACTTTTTACTTTGATAGCAGTTTACTGGAGAGATAATCTGCTCCCATGGAGATAATTAACTTTACATGATGTTTGAAGAAAAGTCTGTGTGTAAGTGGACCTGAGCATTTCAAACCCCTGTTGTTCAAGGCCCTACTGTAGCATTATTTTGGGATGTAGAAGTAAGGCAATTAAGGTTGCAATTTAGAAATCCTAAATTCTGAAGCTCAGGATAAAAACACAAAAGGAAATTGAAGACAAATAGTCCTATCATTTGTCAGGAGATATTAAAGATACTTTGGATACATCCTTAAATTTTGAGATTTTGGCAAGCATGTTATATGAATGTATGATAAAAATTTCATTATTATTATTTTTTTTTTTTCAGGAGCAAAATAGTAAGTAGATGAATCCTGCTCCTAACTCTTTATTGCATTTAAACATTTTTTAATACTTTTAAAGTTTTACAATGAAATTTAATTATTTTAATTCTGATGCCTATTATGTCGCATATTAATTTCCTTTTGCCAATTTCTAAATACAAGAGAGTCAAGAGTTTTTTCATTAACTATAAAAATTTCTAAGTTTCAACAAACTCATATGAATTTAATATTTTAGCATACTTCCTCCCTTTGGAATATGAGTATAATTATTTTAGAGGGCAAATGCTGGGTAGCTAATTGTTTAATAAGGCCCCTTTTCTCTATTTTGTGATATATTGTAAATCCTAACCTCTATGCCTGTGATTATGGAGCCATTTTGAAATGAGTTGCTAAAGATTAATAATTAAGATGGTGCTAAAGAATAAAGATTACAATGGATCTAAGTACTAAGAATGCCCCCACTTTTGTACATGGTGTTCCTCATGTCACCAACCTTAGTTTCCCTTGGAGGCATGGTCTGACTCCAATTTATGACTGCTTTGGAAAAACTTGTTCTCTTGCTCAAGATCTTGCAACTGGCTCACTACGTATGCCTGACTTCCAATTACTGGGACTTATGGCCCATCACCAGCTCCCACAGTCTCTTGCTTCAACAGCATGATCTAGGAACTGTCAATTTGGGTTCATCAGCTTCAGAGACTACGTAGGTGATAAGATTTTTCTAGATTGATCTCTGAACTATGGATTTGGAACTCTCCGGCACCCACAACTTCATAAGCCATATCTTTTGACAATTTTAAGTTTTGTGAGAAGTTGAGGTGTGTTGCAAAACACTGGAACTTGAGGAAGGGAAGAGTGATGATGGTCTATGGAGGGACATAACATCTTGGAAAAGTCAAACAGTTGGGATATCTTTAACTTCCAACTCATAGGGACCAACCTTGTGTTGATTTTTATTAAATAAATTATTCAGGTAGGAGGGGATCTTATGAATTAGTTTAATATCAAAACCTTTGTCTTTGGTTAAATTCTTTACTATGTAATCAACAGGAGAAGGCACTCAGAGACTATATTTAAGAATCCTATAGCTTATTGTTGTGCTGATGGAGTTTAAGTCAAAATGAAGACAAAGAACAGTAATGTCCATTAATAGCTGAAACATGGAATATACGAAGTAAAAACCTAGGAAAATTGAAAAGTATTAAAAATGAAATGGAATGCATAAACATTGATATCCTAGGCATTAGTGAGCTGAAATGTACTGGTATCGGCCATTTTGAATGTGACAATCACATGGTTTACTATGCCAGGAATGACATATTGAAGAGAGATGATGTCACATCCATCATCAAAAGGAATATACCAAGATCTGTCTTGAAGTACATTGCTGTCTGTGATAGGATAATATCCATGTGCCTCCAAGGAACACTAGTTAATACTAATGTCATTCAAATTTTGCACCAAACACTAAAACTAGTATGATGAAATTGAAGACTTCTACCAACTTCTTCAGTTTGTAATTGATCAACTATGCAATCAAGATGTATTGATAAGTACTGGTTATTAGACTGCAAAGGTTAGAAACATAAAGGAAGGATCAGCAGTTGGAAAATATCATGCTGGAGATTGCAAGATAGAATTTTGCAAGACAAATGACTTCTTCATTGCAAATACCATTTTTAAACAACATAAAAGATCACTATACACATGGACCTCACCACAAGGAATACACAGATATCAAATTGACTGAACCTATGGAAACAGACAGTGGAAAAGCTCCTTATCATAATCAAAACAAGGCAGACTGTAGAACAGACCATCATTTGCTCATATGCAAGTTCAGGCTGAAGCTGAAGAAAACTAAAACAAGTCCACACAAGCCAAGATATGACCTTGAATATATCTCAACCGAATTTAGCCATCTTCTGAAGAACAGAATGGATGCATTAGAATCTAAAGACTGAAGACCAGAAAGTTTTGGGGATGACATCAAGAACTTCATACAGGAAGAAAGCAAAAGCTCGTTAAGAAGACGAGAAAGAAGGAAAAGACCAAAATGAATGTAAGAAGAGATCCTAAAACTTGCTCTCCAGCATACAGATCCTAAAGCAAATAGAAGAAATGAGAAGATATAAGAACTGAATAGAAATTTTTAAAGGGCAGCTGGAGAAGACAAAGTCAAATATTATAATGAAATGTGCAAATATTTGGAATTAAAAAACCAAAGGGGAAGAGCATGCTCAGCATTTCTCAAGTTGAGGGAACTGAAAAAAAATCCAAGCCTTGCCTTGCATTATTGAAGGATTCTATGAGCAAAATATTGAACAATGCAGAACGCATCAAAAGAAGATGGAAGGAATATACAGAGTCACTGTACCAAAAAGATATGATCACTGTGCAATCATTTCAAAAGTTAGCATATGATCAAGAACCAATGATGAAGAAGGAAGAAGTCCAAGGTGCATTGAAGGTATTGGCAAAGAACAAGGCAATGGGAATTAATGGTATACAATTGAAATCTTTCAACAACTATTGTGGCACTGTGGTGCTGGGGGTACTCACTCATCTATGCCAAGGAATTTGGAAGACAACTGACTGGAAAAGATTCATATTTGTGCCCATTACAAAAAGATGTGACCCAACGGAATAAGGAATATCATTAATATCGTGAGCAAGCAAAATTTTGCTAAAAATAATTTTAAAATGGCTGCAACCATGTATTAACAGGACATTTCCAAAGGTTCAGACTAGTTTCAGAAAAGGACATGAATGAGGGATATCATTGCTGACATCACATGGATCTTGGCTGAAAGCAGAGAATACCAGAAATATGTTTGCCTTTATTGGCTATACAAAGGCTTTTGATTGTGTGGACCATGACAAGATATGGGCAACATTGAAGAGAATGAGTATTCTGAAACACTTAATTGTGCTCATGAGGAACATGTCCATAGACCAAGAGGCAGTTGTTTGAATAGAACAAGGGAACATCAAATGTTTTAAAATTAGGAAAGGCGTGTGCCATGGTTTTATTCTTTCAACATACTTATTCAGTCTGTATGCTGAGCAAATAATCTGAGAAACTGGATTATATGAAGAAAAATGTAGCATCAAGATTGGAGGAAGATTCTTCAACAATATGCAGATGATAAAACCTTGCTTGCTGAAACTGAAGAGAACTTAAAATACTTAACTGATTAACATCAAAGACCACAGCCTTTGGTATGGGTTACAACTCAATGCAAAGGAGAACAAAAATCCTCACCACTGGACCAATAATAATCATCCATATAAATGGAGAAAATATTGAAGTTATCAAAGACTTCATTTTCTCATATCAGCCACCAACTCTCATGGAAGCAGCAGTCAAGAAATCAAATGATTACAATAGGCACATCTGCTGCACAAGATCTCTTTAAAATGTTCAAGATCAAAGGTGTCAGTTTGAGCACCAAAGTGCCTCTCACCCAAGCCATGGTATTTTCAATAACCTCATATTCATGTGAAAGTTGGACAATGTGTAAGGAATATCATAGAAGATTTGATGCATTTGAGTTATGGTGTTGGAGGAGAATATTAAAAGTACTATGAAATGCCAAAAAACAAAGAGGATGACCTTAGAAGAATTGATGCATTTGAATTATGGTGTTAGAGAAGATTATTAAAAGTCCCACAGACTGCCAGAAGAACAAACAAATCTGTGTTTGAAGAATCTGAATACTTCAGACATGTTATTAGGAGGGGCCAGTACCTACCTGGAGAAGGATTTCATGTTTTGCCAGTGAAAAAGAGGAAGACTCCCAAATAGATGGATTGGCACAGTTCCATCTGCAATGGGTTCAAAAGTAACAACAATTGAGAATGCTGCAGGACCGGATAGTGTTTCATTCTGTTGTACAAAATTTTGCTAAGAGTTGGAACTGGCTTGGTGGCACCTAACAGCAACAACAATGGTTAAAAGGATTGTAAAAGATAAAAGGCTACAGCTTTTGGAGAAAAGCAGCTTCTGGAGTTGCTTAGAGCAGAAGTTAGTTTGACTAAACAAGATGGATGATAAGAGCTCCATGCCTACTGGATTCACCCTGCAAGAGGTCCAAAGTCATTTGCCTAAGAATGGGATAGTCTAGGGCTGGAGAAGAAAAGATTGAACTTGAGTGTTTTTAAAAGGGTGAGGTATTTAACATTATGTCTTTATCTGATTGTACTATGGTGGTGGTGGTGTACGGAATCATTTCTGACTCATAACAACACTGAATAGGGTTTACAAGGCTCTAAGTCTTTATGGGAGCAAAAAGCTTCATATTTCATTGAGGCTTGCATTGGATGCCTGGTATGCATTGAAGGATACATACTTGATCACCTGCAACTCCTCGGAAACTCTATACAGAGTTGCTATGAGTCGGAACCAACTGTCAGCACTTAACAACAACAACCTCCTAGTATTGTAAAGTAGACATAGATATGTTGTTGTTGTTGTTAGGTGCCATAGAGTTGTTACTGACTCATAGCGACTCTTTGCTCAACAGAACGAAACACTGCCCAGTTCTGGGACAACCTCATTTTTGTTGCTATGTCTTAGCCCATTGCTGCTGACTTTGTGCCAATCCTAGACATAGATATGTGATGGAAATGAATACTGGGAATTATATCAGAGAGCCTGCAAGCCAGCCTTCAGCCTGTACTTGATTGGATTTGATAAAGTTAGCTATGAATCACTAGCAGAGCAGTCGGTGGGCTCTGCTAACCTTGTGATTCACAGTCTAGTGCAGTCATTGTGTTTCCATTTATACACATTTGTTGTTGTTGTTAAATGCCATCTAGATGTTGTTGTTGTTGTCAGGTGCCATTGAGTCGGA
>NW_006408853.1:1736204-1738201 GCF_000296735.1 Chrysochloris asiatica
GGTCAGCAGTTCAATACTACCAGCTGTTCCACTGGAGAAAGATGAGGCTTTCTGCTCCCGTGAAGATTTACAGCCTCGGAAACCTTCGGAATTGACTCCATGGCACATACCAAAAACGTCAGCGAGGTGTGGCGCTGTGGGCCAATGCGTCAGACTGCTAAGGCATTTGAACTGCAAGGTTGGTGGTTCAAGCTCACCAGCCGCTCCTTGGAAACCCTATACAGGGTCGCTATGGGTCAGAATCAACTCGACAGCACTTAGCAACAACAACAATGTCAGGGAGATGGATTGGCAAAGTGGCAGCATCAGTGGGCTCAAGCATGGCAACAATTGTGAGGTTGGCCCAGGACCAGGCAGTGTTTCATTCTGTTGTACATAGGGTCCCTATGGATTGGTGCTGACTTGATGGCACCTAACAATAACAACAACAATGGCTAATAAACATTTCTTCAAATGTTTATTGGCTGCCTTGAATGTCTGTTCTGGTGAATGTTTGTGTATGTCCTGTGCCCATTTTTAAATTGAGTTGTTTGTCTTTTTCTTGTGAAAGTGTTGTGTTTTCTATAAATTTTAGAGATTAGTCCTTTGTCTGATATGTCACTACAAAAACAAAACAAAACAAAACAATTTGTGGGCCCCCTTTTTACTCTTGGTGAAATTTTTGGTGCACACAAGTTTCTAATTTTTAGGAGGTCCCAGTTAACTATTTTGTTGTCTACTCTTTTTATGTGCTTTTTGCGATGCTGATAGTATATGTGTATCATATAATTCCTCAGTTTGTCCTTAGTTTTAAATTTAGGATCTTTATAGTTCTAGGTTTTACCTTTAAACATTTAATCCATGTTGAATTTGTTTTTGTGTATGCAGTGAGATATGGGTCTTATTTCATTTTTTGCAAACTGATTTCCAGTTTTTCCAGCACCATTTGTTGAAGAGAACATCTCTTCTCCATTTTATGTGTTTTGGCCCTTGTCAAAGATCAGCTGGCTATGTATGTATGGATTTGCTTCTGGGTTCTCAATTCTGTTCCATTGTTCTATGTTTCTTTCATTGTATGTACCAGGTTGTTTTGACCACTATGGCTGTGTAGTATATTTTGAGATCAGAGAGTGAGAGACCTCCGAATTTGTTCTTCTTAAGAAGTGTTTTCCTTATCCAAGGTCTCTTTCCTTTCTATATAAAGTTTGTGGTAATTTTTTCTGTCTCTTTGAAGAATGTTGTTGAAATTTGGATTGGGATTGTGTGATATTTATATATTGCTTTGGGTTGTTTTCACATTTTCACAATGTTAGGTTTTCCTATCCACAAGCATGGTATATTATTCCATTTTTATAAATCTACTTTGGTTTCTTGGAGTAGTGTTCTGTAGTTTTCTTTGTATACATTTTTTGTTTCTCTAGTTAGATTTATTCCTAAGTATTTCATCTGTTGGGTGGCTATTATAAATTGTGTTGTTTTCCTAATTTCCTTTTCAGAGATTTCTTTATTTTTGTTGTAGTAGTTAAGTGCCCTTGAGTCATTTCCAATTCATAGTGACTCTGTATAGGGCTTCCAAGGAGCAGTTGGTAAATTTGAACCACCAACTTTGTGGTACAAACCAACATTGCATTCCAGGGCATAATCCCACTGCCTTTTTATTAGTATAGAGGAATCAGCTGATTTTTGTATATTGATCTTGTACCCTGCAACTTTGATGAATCTTCCAATGAGTTCCAATATTTTTCTTCCTTAGTCTTACAGATTTTCTATGCATAGGGTCATATCATGTGCAAATAGAGACTTTTACTTATTCTTTGCCAGTTTGAATGCTTGTGATCTCTCTATCTTGTCTTATAGCTTTGGTTAAGACTTGCAAAACAATATTGAACAGAAAGTGGTGATAAAGAGTATCCTTGTCTGGTTCTTGTTTGCAAAGGGAATACTTTCAGTTTCATTCCATCAAGAGTGATGTTGCTGTTAGTTTTGTATATATGCTCTTAAGTATGTTGAGAGATTTT
>NW_006408853.1:1739876-1746105 GCF_000296735.1 Chrysochloris asiatica
GGACATTGTTTTGTTCTGCTGTGCATGGGGTCACTATGCGTCAGTTCCAACTCGATGGCACCTGACAACAACAACATCATTATTGTAATGTTCTCTGTTTCTTTCTTCAATTTTATTAGAGTTAGATTCATGTATTTTGAGGCTTTTACATTGGGAGTACAAATATTTATTATGATTATGCCTTCTTGTTCTATTGACACTTGAATCATGAAATAATGTCCTTCCTTGTCTTGTATGCTTGTTTTTGCCTTGAAGTCTATTTTATCAGAGATTAATATTGCCACTCTTGCTTATTTTTGATTGCCATATGCTTGATAAATTGTTTCCATCCTTTAGTTTTTAATCTGTTTGTTTTTTAATGTAAGGTTGTATATTGTAGATAGTATATTGAAGGGTATTGTTTTCTTATCCATTCTGGTAATCTCTGTCTCCTGACTGTGCGCTTAAACCATTGACATACAACATAATTATAGATAGGTGTGAATTGATTGCAGTCATTTTGCTGTGTGTTTTTTTATGGTACTGATAGTTTCTTTGTTCTGCAATTTTTTTCTGTACAGAATTCATTTTTGTTGTGCTTTTTCTTGTCAATTTCTTCATTGTTTTTATGCTTACAAAATCTTCATGAACTTTCCTTTTCTTCATTTGATATGAAATTGTGTTACGTTTCTTTTAGGTTACCCTTTAATTTATTCATTTCTTCCATAACTTAAAAAGCCTTTTTTATCTTGAAGTAAAGGTGACTTCCTCATCATTTAGTTTTCTATAACTATACTTTTCTCTTTTTTTGCTCTGTAGTTGTCTTCATTATAGATTGGTATCTTTGATTTCCTATCTTTAGTCTTGTAGTTTTGTTTTACTATGGATATATCCATACCCGTATAGAGCTCTGAGTGGTCCTGCCACGTGCATCATTCTAGGTTTTTGTCTGCTGTGCTGTATCTCAATTCAAAGGACTCCTTTTAGTACTTTTTTGTAAAATTGGCTTGACTTTTACAATACCTTTAATTTCTGTTTTTCTGGAAATGTTCTAATTCCACCATCATAGTTAAGGACATTTTTGCTGGGTATATGATTCTGATTCTTTTTTGGTAGTTGTTTCTTTCAGAGATTTTTATCTGTTTACCCATTTCCTTCTTGCCTGCATGGTGTCTGCTGAGAAGTCAGAACTTAATCTTACTGGTTTTTCTTTGTAGGTAACATTCCATTTTTCCTGAGCTGCTTTGACAATTCTTTGATTTTAGAGAGTTTGATTATGATTTTGTTACAGCAGTTTTAGATTTGAGAGTGTCACAGCAGCTCTGGGCCCGAAGGCATCATAGCAGCTCTTGATCCATCATTGAAGAAACCAAGGTCACATGGAGAGGTGAAGCAGAGTTTCAGATTTTATTAACCCAGCTGGCTCAGAGGAGCTAACTTCTACAGATTCTGAGCCCTGAGTGTAGGGCAGTGTAGGCTTACATGGGGTCAGAATCAGGAAGGGGTTAGGTTGTGGACCTGTTTGAAGACAGGAGGGAAACCAGAGGATTGGTCCCACTCAGTAACCAGTTTAACATTCTAGCTTGTCTCCTGGGCAGAGAGGAATGGTCTCACTCAGTAACCTGATTGACATTCTAGCTTGACTCCCAGGAGAAAGCAGTGAATGTTTTTACCTTTTCCTGTTTAATATGTCTTGGTGATTTTCCTTTGGGGTCTATCCTGTTTGGGGTTCATTTAGCTGCTTGATTACTTATCCTATCTTTCACCATGTTACGGAAATTTTCTTCCAGCAACTCTTAAACTATTTTTTCTGTGGTTTTCTTTGTCTCTTCCTGTTCTTGAATTCTGAACATTTGTAGATTCTTCTTCTTCATGTTGTCCCATATGAAGCAGGCAGGTTTTGTCCACTGCTTGTCTGTCACCTCCTTCCTTGCTGCATCTATTCAACTTTCTCTCCCAGTAAGCTGTCAATCTATTTTTATATCCTTCCTTCTGGAGCTCAGAGTTCCAGGGCCATCCTCTCTATTTATCTCATTGTTTTCCCATATCCTTGCTGCAGAGAGGTTGTACACCCTTTCTGACTATTCTGCCATCTTTCTTCCACCCCTTAATTCTTTAAGAAAAGGACTTGGGATAATCCAACACCATATAAGGAGATTTTAAAAAGTTCATGGAAAAATGGAATTAAAATATAATGTAACTTTTCCATGAACTTTTCAAAGCCCTCTCATATTTAAAAAGGCATAAAACTCTTAGGCATGATTTGTAGTTATAGTAGCCATTCTAACTCCTAATGTTCAGCAGCCTAGCCAGTCTAATGTCTAATCCTTAAGTGGGGACAATGGACATTTTGCTAATATTGATTCTAGGACCATATTTTTCTTAAAGATGTGTGCTTAAATGCATTTCCAAATCAGTAAATTTTTTCAACAAATATTTTTGAGCATTTTTTAGTGGAAAAAAGACCCCAAATTCAAATGTATTTTGTAGCGATTCCTTTATCAAGTCTTAAAAAGAACAAAGACAAAACAAGTCATTTGTATAAGGGAGACCATACAAATGAAACCATAATTGTGTCTAAGAACTCGTATTCGCTCTGTTAATTTATAGGGCACAGATAACAAAGGAATTTCTCCATAAAACCATAACTGGCAGCAGATCAATTCTTCATAGTGGCAGAGCAGATTATGAAAGTGGGAAGGGGACCACTGCAGATTAGAACTGTTTACAGGATTGGCCTGAAAGCCCTCTAGGTATGACTCATATCCTTGCAATACTGGCATCTCAATTTGCATTAAGGGGCTTGTCTAGGCAAGTGCCTGAGAGGGAGACTTCCCCTGCCTGAGCTGGCAGGGGAGTGGCCTTAATCCACTTTCAAATAAAACTCTGCCTGAGGGCAAAACTGCCTCTACCTGCTTCCCCAGAACTTTTGCAGTTCAGCTATTAGAAATGTGTAAAGTACTCAAGATGGATCTGTACTTATGGCAAAACTCAAGATGTTGTCTTTCATAGACCAAATGCTTTAGATTTCAAGCTCTAATGCAGTACTCACTATGTGTTAGGTTCTGTTCTGTGTCCTAGGAATATTGCAGCCAACAAAAATCTGTCCTCTTGTAGCGTGATAGTGCATCTGTGTGTGACTCCAGAAAGAAGGAAAGGGAATGCTGCTAACCACAATATATATACATGTCCACCTGGTTTAAAAGTTTACTAAAAAGGGAGAGATTTTGTTTGCTCTGCATGTACAAGCATCTCTTCGAAAGGACCTGCAAGTCATCAGTTTTTCGCCCTCCTCAAATATATCTTAAAGACAATAAAAAAAATCTACTTTGATTGTTTTTTCTTGTTGTTAAGTACCATGGAGTTGGTTCCGACTCATAGGGACCCTGTAAAGGGTTTCCGAGGCTACAAATCTTTACAGGAGCAGAAAGCCTCATCTTTCTCCCATGGAACAGCTGGTAGTTTCGAACTGCCAACCTTGAGGTTAGCAGCCCAATTCGTAACCACTACACTACCAGAGCTCCTGATTGCTTAAGCAGCTTCAAATCCATATGATAACCCAAGACCCATAATTGACATGTCCCTACACGGGTCTCTATGAGTGGAAACCAACATGATAACACTTAACAACAACAACAACAACAAATGATACAATATTTTGCAATATTATATGGTGGTGGTGGTGGTGGTGGTGGTGATGTGCCATGGAGTCAGAACCAACTCATAGCGACCCTGTACAGGCTTTCCAAGGCTATAAATCTTTATGGGAGCAGAACCCCTCATCTTTCTCCCACGGAACAACTGGTAGTTTTGAACTGCTGATCTTAAGATCCGCACCCCAATTCGTACCAACTATGCTATCAAAGCTATATTATATAGATACAACTTAATGCTTCTTCAGTCTTCCTCCCCTGAGTTTTGGGCTTATTTCACAAAAGAAGTTACATCACAAAGTACATTTATTATCTTTGTGACTCAAAAGCTGAGTTTCTTAACCTTTCTAGAATGGTAATTTCTTGCAAACCTTAAGAGTAAAAATGTTTCTCCAATTTAATTTTATTTATAGATAACACACCAAAAGTTGGGTCTTGTAGTTAATGGATTTTCAAACTACCACTTCTAACAATGTTGTTGTTGTCGTCAAGTGCCACCTAGTCGGAACCGACTCATAGCGACCCCATGCACAGCATAACGAAACAATGTCTGATCCTGGGCCAACCTCACTACCACTGCCACACTTGAGTCTATCAATGATGCCACCTGGCCGATCCATCTCATTGGGGGTATTCCTCTTTTTCTCCAACCCTCCATCTTACCAAGCATGATATACTTCTCCAGTGACTGTTCCTTCCTGATAATTTGTCCAAAGTATGATAGACAAAGTTTAGCCATCTGGTCTCCAAGGAGCACTCTGGCTGCACTTCTTCCAAAACAGATCTATTGGTTCTTTTGGTAGTCCATGGCACTTTTAGTACTCTCCTCCAACACCACTATTCAAAGGCATCAATTCTTGTACGATCTTCCTTATTCACTGTCCACCATCAGTTAACAGTATTTGCCTGTATTACATTTTTGGTTTTTGTTTTTAAAAAAATATATATAAACATGCAGGAATATAGAATCATTTAAACAACTCAAGGGCACATTTTACAAGCCAGCCTCTTACCCAGCACATAGCCTTTATCATTCCATGAGTCTAGAGTCCTCAGCTGCTCTATCTCTCTATGCCATCAACTCTGCCTCTGTCTCTGGTGTCTCTGCTTCTGATTAGGATGCTACATTCCTCTCATGCTCTTCTCTCTTGATGGTCCCAGGGTCCTCTGTTCCTTGAATGTATGACTAACTAATCCCCCTTTTTTGTTATACAACTATTACCTTTACAGTTATGACAATCCCAATTAGTCACAATAGAAATTACTCACCATTGAATCAAAAGAATTCTATCTCTATCTCCTTTCACCAGACCCATCTAGACCTGAAAACTATTCAGTGGCGATTCTATCTCCCTACCCCTTGCTCTGAAACTAAACTCCTTCTTGAACGCTTGTAAGCCAACTACTTCATGCCTTTATAGCCCCCATATTTTAAGTAGCCAATGTCTAAGTTGCCCGTCTTGATCAATCCTGTGTACTAATAGGATACGCTTGATCCTTGATGTGAATACACTTTCCCTCTTGGTTGGTATTTTGAGCAACTACATAAGCAAAGGTTAAGTTCATCATATTGTTGCAATTTGTACTTGCTTCTTGTATCAAAATTTTTTATCTTTCTCTAGTTGAGTTCTGATCATCAAGCCATCCAAGCTAGGTCAGATGGGTACTATCTGTAAGTTTGGGCATTCTTGTACACCTCCCCCCAACTTCAGATCAGCAGGACACTTCACTCTCAGCACTAGCCCCCAGAAGCTAGGTCAGTGTCCATGGGCTCAGGAGTTCCCAAGTTTCCCTAAACTTTGGACCTACCAGCCCTTCCTCTTTGCTCTCTCATCTCAATGTCGACAGGAGTCTATGGCAGATGATTGAACTCAGCCCATGTCTTCATTACTACCTTTCCCCCACTTCCACTCACAAATAGATCAACACAGTCATCAGTGAGTTTACAAGCCTGTTCATGTGTTCCCTTGGCGTTTCAGTCTCAGAAGGGGGTTTATAATGAAGGGCATTGATGGGTCGCTTTGATGGCTCCCAGGAGAATAGCTTGCTTGTTCTTGTAATAACCAAAACAGTCTGTGTTTTTGTTTTTTTTCTTTACTGCTGGTCTTTCTTTCAAGAAGTATATTTTATTCCTCTAGTAACTCTGGGTTGGTCTACATGTCCTTTCAAGTGGGAATGTCCCACCTCAAAAGGTTCTGGACTAGCCTCAGGGTTTCACCTATGGTCCCATACTCTACAAATGCTCAACAAGAAACCTATTTCATTGGGCAAATTCTAAAACCCCTTTTAGGTATTCCAATCAATTATGGGCTGAAGACGGGCTTACAAGCTTTCTGTAATCATGTTTTCTGATACCCTTTCTATCCCACTCAAGTGTCTATTTTATAATAGTAGGCAAGGGGAACCAATATACCAATGACTCTAGATTCATAGGATGAGAGGGACTAAGAGCTGGTGGCCAGGAGGCAGACTTGCAGAATGTGCCCTTTGGAGGTGTAAATTATTGCATAAGCCTGAGTGTTTTGGGTTTTTATTTTAGAAAAAAACTAAAGTGAATAGACGGAAATACTGTTAACTGATGGTACATGGAGGTTATT
>NW_006408853.1:1746685-1748865 GCF_000296735.1 Chrysochloris asiatica
CAAGATTGCTATGAGTTGGAACTGACTCAAAGGCATTTAGGCACTTAACAACAACAACAGGGTCTAGAACAATGAGCTCATACTGTGACATGCCTATATACCACTTTAATCAGAGTAGAGATCATTGGGAACATATCACTGGAGATATTTAGTCTGATTAGCATCTCTGTAGTTTTTCCCCCATATTCTCTTAATACTGTTCTGTGAAGTCCACCATCTTGTGATTCACATTGATCTTGAAGTCCAGTGTTTATCTTACAGTGCCACACCAGAACAGTGTATGAATATTTCTGACCTAGTATACTTTCAATAGCAATAATCTCGGAACCTAGAAAGTGTCCTTGTTTGTGGACTGTAAATTTGTCTTCACTCAAATTTTTTTTCAGAATTAAGGTTCCACACTTTAAAGAGTCACTTTATAGAAAGTGGTGGTAGGAATTTGACCCTCAAGTCATTTCATAAAAGTACCAGTGCAATTTGTGAAGATAAATGACTTTGAGATGTACTGAAATTTGGCTTCACATTGACTGAGCAGTTTACTAGTATGGGGGACTTAGGGAAAAGTGGAACCAACCCTCTGAACTAGGGAGAAACGTGACAGATGGATGGTGTAAAACAGGATGGCAACTACCAGAGAAAGAAATGACCTTTCACTCACTGTAGCAACATCAGAGAGTTCTCCATTCTTCTTTTTACAATGTGGGTGAAGAGACACAGCTGTTGCCATGCTAGTGGATACCCAGAAGACAGCGAAGAAAGCACAGGTTAATGCAAGCCAGGAGTTGGGACCAGCAAAAATACAATTGAGAAATAATGATCCTACTGTGTTAAGAGGCAGTTTCCAAGATTTAATACATGGAGTGGAATTCTAAATGATGGACCAAATAATGAAAAATTTGAATATAGTATATGGTTCTAGAGGATCCCTCAAGAAAAGGAATTGTCTTATTGCCCTAGGAAGATGGACTTTCTAGGTTGATGATTTCTAGGACTTTTCATTATTGAGGAAAAGAGCACACACTTGATGTTTGGTATTTGATTTTACTACACTGTATGTTTTAATACATAAACTGTTTATAAATTCACTATCTTGGAATTTGTTCTGTATTTCAGTTATCATTAAGATTTCTAGGGAAAAAGACCTTCAGAATATTTTAAGAAACTATTTATTGTTGTTTCTGTTAGGTGCCATGGAGTCAACACCAACTGCTAGTGACTGTATGCACAACAGAACGAAACATTGCCCGGTCCTGGGCCAACCTCACAATCATTGCTATGTCTGAGCCCATTGCTGCTGCCTGTATGCCAATCCATTTTGTTGGAGGTCTTCCTCTTTTTCTCTAACACTTCACTTTACAAAACATGATGTCCTTCTCCAGTGACTGGTCCCTCCTGACATCATGTCTGGAGTATGAGAGACAAAGTCTGGTCATCCTGGCTTCTAAGGAGCACTATGGCTATACTTCTTCTAACACAGATCTGTTTATTCTTTTGGCAGTCTATGGTATTTTCAATATTCTCCTTTAACACCATAACCTGAATGCATCAATTCTTCTGTGGCTTCCCATATTAACGGGTCAACTTTTGCATGTATAATGAAGTTATTGAAACTATTTGTAGGTCTTTGTAAATTTTTAAGGATTATGATGCTATGTTAATGGAAAACACACTTTCAACTTGAGTATTATCTTTACTGATTTTCCCTATATCCAACATCTATTGCTACCAGAGCAGGTAAAGTGTTTATTCCAGTCTGTTCTGTCTTAGCCTTGAAAGGGCTGTATGATCATAGTAACAGCCAGTTCATACCAGTAGAGACTTCTTGAATTGGAAGTGAGGCCATCACAATCTTGAATTAAACCCACAATATTATGCCCAGAAGAAACTTGAGAACAGATTACTGAGCTCCTTTTCAAATCAGGCAATTCTCTAGTGTCTCTATTGTCCCCTCTCAAATCTAACCAAACTAAATAAGGAACTCCTTACAACTTAACAACAAAAAGACAAGCAACCCAATAAAAAAATGGGCAAAGTATTTAAACAGACATTTCACAAAAGAGGAAATGTAAATGGCCAACAAGCAATGAAAAGATGTTCAAAATAATAATTAAGGAGATACAAACCAAAACTATAATAAAACATCACCTCAACACCATTAGTTTGGTTATAATAAAATAAAA
>NW_006408853.1:1749460-1752610 GCF_000296735.1 Chrysochloris asiatica
AGAATGAAATGTAAACAGAAATGATGCATATAACTTTTAGGCAGAGGCAGTGAGAAGCCTACTCACAATTTTTGTTTTTCTTCCCTTGTTGGTCATGGAAGAAGACTTCAAGTTGAGATGAAAAAATAAAAAACAATCCATTGAATCAGTCTGGATCATTGGTAACTATGGAAGACCACTGCCCTAGTGCAATTCTTGGATCTGCAGTGAACTTTGCATAAAGTAAGAAATACAAGGGAGCTTCAAAAATTCATGGAAACAAGGAATCGAAAGACAGTGCAATTTTCCCACCAACTTTTTGACATCCTCTCCAAGGCTTTTGTCTGGCTTTTTCTTTTTCTTTCTTTTTTTTTTTTTTGTGTGTGTTGGTAACAAGTCCTGGTGTGGCACTGTGGGCTAATGTGTCAGACTGCAAAGTCGTTTGAACTACAAGGTTGGTGGTTCAAGCTCACCAGCTGCTCTTTGGGAACCCTATAAAGGGTCTCTATGGGTCGGAATCTACGCAATGGCACTTAACAGCAGCAGCAACAAAACCTAGATTCTTCTGTCTAATGCACTGTTACTGCTGCTATTATTTGTAAAGATATGTTTGTTTAACAAGTGACTGGATTTCACTTCTTTTGAAATCTGATTTTCAAGGAGTTTATAATTTGCAGTAATAATTGATTTTTCTTTTTCTCATACACATTCAATTAATTACCAATTCTTATAGAAACTATCTTCAAAAGATACCCCAAATCGAAAAAACTTTTTTACACTTTTTGAATCATATTAATCTTTTACCTGAATTGCTGTAAAGTTTTGTAATTCACCCCCTGCTTTCTTCCTTTCCCTCTTTAATCTATTTTTTCACAGGGACTAGGAATCCCTTAAAGGACAATTCAAATCACACACCTCTTTTATGAACTTCCAACGAGTTCTTTTTTGCATTGAATTAAAGCCTGTGTCTTTACAAATGCCTACAATCTGAATTTACATCTTTGTAGTAAAGTGTTTCTTGACCATCCAATTGAAAATTATGAAGACCTTCTGTGTTCCTTACATCCTCCACAAACCTTATCTTCTTTCACTGATTTATTTTTTCTATAGTACTCACTTATCACCAGCTAAAAGGTCATGCATTTTAATTATTGATCTTTTCATTGTCTGTCTCCTTCTGCTTCAATATAAACTCATAAGAGTTGATCTATTTACAGTTTTATCTCCAGTATCTAGGGCAGTGCCAGGGATAATTAGCACTGAGTAAATATTTTTTAAATGAAGAAATATTTCTATCCAGTTAGGGCAAGGTAGGTTCATTCCCATATCATTATAAATGAAAAAAAAAAAAACATATAATAATTTTAAAAATGCATGTCCTTGGTTGTTAAAAACAAAAAGAAAAAGGAAAAAAGAAGACAGCTTAAAAATATGTGTCATTAAGAAGGTAGTTTAATTGTTATAATTAATTATCCCTGTAGAATCTCATAATGTGTTTTATATACTTTTGTACCTTCAAGTAGAGAGGAGCTGTATTATAGTTGTTTTAAAAAAAGTTTTATTGTGAATTGAGCAAAAGTTTACAGGGCAGATTATCAGTTTTACGTTCAACAAATCATATTTTGTTTCATTGAAATGATTACAATCCCCTTCATGTACCATTGGTTAACAGTATTTACCTCTATTCCCTTTTTTCTTTTTTTATGTACACATACAAAACAGAAGATATATATTCATTTAAATGTCCAAAGGGCACACTTTGCAAGCCAGCCTCCAGTCAGCAGGCACACAACCTTTCTCAGTCCATGGGTGCAGAGATCTATCTCACTATGCCATCACCTTTGCCACCATCTCTGCTGTCACCACAGAGAAGATGAGTTAGGATTCTATTCTTACTTCATGTTATTTCCATTTGATTATCCTAGGGTTCTCTGTTTTTGAAATGAAAGATTAACTGCTCCCCTCTTTTAGTTACACATCTTCTACATTTACATTTGTGATCATCACAATTAGTTCTGATAACAATCACTCACAACTGAATCATAAAATCCTGTCATCATCATTCCCCATTCCCTTTCACCAGAACGATCTGGAAAAGAGGAAAATTATAAAGTGGGGATTCTACCTTACCCACCTCATTCTGAAACTAAGCACACTCATGAAACTTGTAAGCAAGTCACAACATGCCCCATTTTTTATAGCCAGAGTCTAAGTTGCCTGTCCCTATAACCCAGTGTACTGAGGGGGAAAGCTTAATCCTTAATATGAAGAATGCTTCCCTTTCAGTTGAAATGTTGACCAACTCGGGCTGCAAACCACAAGGTCAGCAGTTCGAAACTACCAGCTGCTCCATGGGAGAAAGATGAGGCTTTCTGCTCCCATAAAGATTTTCAGCCTCAGAAACCCTGTACAGAGTCGCTATGGGTCAGAACTGACTCGACGGCACTTCACAACAACAAGCAAAGGTCCAGTTCATCAAACTGTAGCAATTTATGCTTGCTCCCTGTATCAAACTTTATCTTAATTTGTTCAAGTTCTGGTCATCCAAACTAGGCTAAATGAGTATTATCTACAAGTTTGGAAGTTCTTGCATACCTGCCCTGCTTCAGGCCAGTTGGCCACTTCACTTTTAACTTAGGTCAGTGTCCATGGGCTCGAGTGTTCAAATGCCTCCCTAAACTTCAGACCAGCCAGCACTTTGTCTTCTCTACCTCATCTTATAGTCAACAGGTGTCTGTGGAACCTGGTCAACCTCTGCCCATGTCCTCATTGCTGCATTTCCCCCATTTCCACTCACAAGTAGATCAGTGTGGTCACCAGCAAGTATAAAGACTGCTTGTGTGTTCCCTTTGAGTTTCAGTCTTAGGAAGGGATTTACACTGGTGGGCTGACTTTTCTTCCATTGATAGCTCCAAGGCAAATATCTTGCTTTATAATCTAACAGCCATCCAGTCAAGGAGTTCTGGTAGCGTAGTGGTTACGAATTGGGCTGCGAACCTTAAGGTCAGCGGTTCAAAACTACCAGCTGCTCTACGGGAGAAAGATGAGGCTTTCTACTCCTGTAAAGATTTACACCCTCAGAAACCCTGTACAACAGGGTCGCTATGGGTCGGAACTGACTCGACAGCACTTAACAACAGCCATCCAGTCTGGTTTTTTTTCTGCTGGTCT
>NW_006408853.1:1753210-1754884 GCF_000296735.1 Chrysochloris asiatica
TTTTTTTTTCCCATCCTTTAATTTTTTTGTCTATTTTTGCCTTTGTGTTAAGGTGTACTTGTAGACAGCATATTGAAGATTCTGTTTTCTTATCCATGTTGTTACTCATTGTCTCTTGAGTGGTGTGTTTAATCCATTAACATTCAGTGTAATTATAGGTATATATGGATTAATTGCTGTCATTATGCTGTTTGTTTTCTTTTTTCTTTTTTTAGTGCTACTCACTTCCTTGTTCTGCATTCTTTCCTGTGCTGAGTTAATGTTTTTGTACTTTTTCTTGACAGTTTCTTCATAGTTTTAACGTTTTCAAAACCTTGGATTTTCCTTTTGTTTAATTTGTTATGGATCTGTATCAAGTTTCTTTGAGGTTACCTGGTACTTTATTAATTTCTTCCTCATTTGAAATAGTCTGTTTTATCCTGAAATCTACCTTACCTCCTCACCACCTGTATCTCTGTTACTGTACGTTTCCCTTCTTTCATTTTGTAGTTGTCCTGATCATAGACTGACATTCCAGATACCCTAATTTTATTCTTGTAGTTTTTTCTGCTTTGAACTCTTCCATGTCTGGACTGAGTTCTGGATATGTTGCCATGTATGTCAATCTCTGGTTGTTGTCTGCTCTTGTTGGTTCTCAGTCCAAAGACCTTAGTGATCTGAAATTAGTATTAATTAGTATAGCCCTGGTAGAGTAGAGGGTTAGAAGTTGGATTGCTAACCTCAAGTCAACAGTTCAAATGTACTAGCAGCTCCATGGGACAAAGATGAGGCTTTTTGTTCCCCAAAAGGTTTTTAAGCTCCTGGAACCCTATATAGGCTTTCTATGAGTCAGAACTGACTCCACAGCACACATCTACTATAACCAACAGTATTGCCTATTTTGAATCAGACAATCATGGCTTATTAGGCTGGCAATGGCAAATTAAAGAGGAATGGCATCACATTCATTCTCAAAAGAGTAATTCAAGATTTGTCTTTTAGTACAACACTGTCTATGATAGGTTAATATCCATATGACTACAGTCTGAATTGATCAAACATGTTATCAAAACAAATTGATAATTGCTGGTGATTGGAATGCGAAGGTTGGAAACAAAGAGGAAGAATCAGTAGTTGGAAAAATATAACCTTGGTGATAAAATTATGCTGGAGATTGCATGATAGAATTTTTTTTTTTTTTTAGTTTTTATTGTGAATTGAGTGATAGTTTACATGAGAGAACATCAGTTTTATGCCGTTGTTCCATTGCAATGATTACAATCTCCATGCATCATCATTCAACAGTATTTGCTTCTATTACTTCTGTTTCTTTCATCTGGTTTTTTTTTTTTTGCGGGGGAGTGTGGGGATGAGCACAAAACCACTCAGGAATATATACTAATTTAAACAACCAAAAGGCATGTTCTTCAAGCCTGTTTTCTGGCTACCAGCACTCGGTCTTTCTCTTTCCATGAGTCTAGAGTCCTCAGCTGCTCTCTCTCTCCATGTTCTCATCTCTGCCTCCATCTCTGGTGTCTCTACTTCTCTGGGTAGGGTCCCACATTCTGCTCATGCTCTTCTCCCTTGATGGCCCAAGAGTCCTCTGTTCCTGGACTGCAAGATTAACTACTCCCCTGTGTTTGTTACAAAACTTCTGCCTTTACAGTTGTGACAGTTGCAATTAGTCATGATAAC
>NW_006408853.1:1756514-1757578 GCF_000296735.1 Chrysochloris asiatica
TTGCATGATAGCATTTTGCAAGACCAAAGATTTATGCATTGCAAATACTTTTTACTTGACCTTGATATGTATTTTTAAAATTTAAGTTATTCAATCAAGCCTGTTATGGTCAGTAAATCTGTTAACCCTTAGCCATTATTTAATCACACATTTTTTCTTACTCATCCTATTTCTGAAACTCCAATTACATATATGTTAGTTGCTTGATAGTATTCTTCTGTTTATTGATGGGCATTCTACTGTCATCTTAGAATGTATTTATTTAAGGCAGCTTTTGGAATAGGCCTAATCTCCCCAGATTATTCTTCTTTCCTTACTGCTACACTTGTCCTCCATAGCTCAGATTCAGGAGGAAACAAATCCTTTGGATTTTGACATTTTGAGAATTGACATTGGTCAAAATCTGATGAAGATCAAAGACTACAGCCTTCATTCTGGATTGCACCTGTTTGCATGCTTCTGCTCTTGTGTGTCACTTTGTCTTTCCTATTTCATGTGTATCTAGCATCTATGATGGAGTCTAAGATTTCAAGATTGCAAATGCCTTTTATAAACAAAATAAGTGGTGATCATGCAAATGGACTTTACCAAATAGAGTACACAAGAATCAAACTGACTACAACTTTGAGATGAGATGGTGGGAAAGCTCAATATCATCAGCTAAATCAAGGCCAGGACAGATTGTGGAACAGACCATCAATTGCACATATGCAAGTTCAGACTGCAGAAAATTTGAACAAGTCCACAAGAACCAAATTATTATCTTGAAGATATCTCATGTGAATAGAGACCATTTCAAGAACAGATATGATGCATTAAACTAAAGTCCAGAAGAGCTGTGGGATGACATGAAGAATATCATACAAGAAGAAAGCAAAAGGTCATTAAAAAGACAGAAAAAAGGAAAAGAACAAAATGGATGTCAGAAGAGACTCTGGAACTTGCTCTCCAGTGTAGAGATGCTAAAGTAAATGGAAGAAATGAGGAAGTTAAGGAATTGAACGGAACATTTCAAAGGACAGCTCAAGGAGACAAAGTCAGGTATTATAATGAAATGTGCAAAG
>NW_006408853.1:1775002-1776063 GCF_000296735.1 Chrysochloris asiatica
ACTGGTAAATTGTTGCCTCCTCAAAGTAGAGTTGATCATAATGGCATGAAAGGAGTAGAGCATTCAGGACCTTCATTTGCTGATGGAGAACAATTCAAAATGAAAAGAAACTCCTGTAACATCTATTAATAATCAGAATGTGTAATGTACAGAATATGAATCTAGGAAAATTGAAACGAAACATATAAACATCGATATCCTAGGCATTAGTGAGCTGAAATGGACTAGCATTGGTAAATTTGAATCTGACAATCACATGGTTTACTATGCCAGGAATGACAAATTGAAGAGCAATGGAGTTGCATTTATCATCAAAAAGAACATATTAAGGTCTGTCTTGAAGTCTTTGACAATTTCAATTTATTTTTCCATTTATCAAGATGTTATCTATTGGTCCAGTGGTGAGGATTTTTGTTTTCTTTACATTGAGGTGCAACCCATATCGAAGGCTGTGGACTTAGATCTTTATCAGTATTTTATTTAAGTCCTCTTTACTTTCAGCAATCAACCTTCAATCATCTTCATATTGCAGATTGTTAATGAGTTTTCCTCCAATTCTGATGTCACATTTTTTTTCATATAATCCACCTTCTTGGATTATTTGTTTAGCATACAGATTGAATAAATATGACAAAATAATACAAACCTGGCACACATCTTTCCTGATTTTAAACCATTCAGTGTGTCCTTGCTCATTTGAATGATTGCTTCTTGGCCTATGTACAGGTTCCTTATGAGTACAATTATGTGTTCCAGACATCTTTGCAATGTTGTCCGCAGCTTGTCATGATCCACACAATCAAAAGTCAATAAAGTGCAGGAAGACATCTTTCTGGTATTCACTGCTTTCAGTCAAGATCCATCTGACGTCAGCAATGATTTCCCTCAGTCCATGTCCTCCTTTGAATCTGACCAGAATCATTGGCAGCTCACTGTCAACGTACTGCTGCAGCCATTTTTGAATTATCTTTAGCAAAATTTTACTTGCTTGTGATAGTAACGATATTGTCTGATGGGTTGTGCATTCTGCTAAGTCACCTCTATTTTGAATGGGCACAAAT
>NW_006408853.1:1777238-1797112 GCF_000296735.1 Chrysochloris asiatica
GTCATCCATTAGCCTTCTTTCCGGTCTTCTTAATGACCTTTTGCTTTCTTTATGTATGATTTTCTGCATGCCATCCCACATTTATTCTGCTCTTTGGTCATTAGTGTCAAATGCATCAAATCTGTCTTGAGGTGATCTCTAAATTCATGTGGGATATGCTCAAGGTCATATTTTGGCTCTCCTGGACCCGTTTTAAATTTCTTAAGTGTCAGCCTGAACTTGCATATGAATAAGTGATGATCTGTTCCACAGTCTGTCCCTGGCCTTGTTTTGGCTGATGGTATGGAGCTTTTCTATTGTCTCTGCCCATAAAAATATTCAACTTGATTTCTGTGTATTCCCTCTAGTGAGGTCCAGGTTTATATTCGTGTTTTATCGTGTTTAAGAAAGGTATTTGCAATGAAGAAGTCATGCATAATTCTATCGTGTGATCTCCAGGATAATTTCTGTCACCAAGTCCATATTATCCAATGACTTAATCCTTCTTCCAACGTTTGCATTCCTATTGCCAATAATTATCAATACGTCTTGATTGCATGTTCAATCAATTTCAGGCTGAAAAAGTTGGTTGTTATTGTTGTTAAGTGCCATTGAGTCAGTTCCAACTTACATAGATCCTGTATAGGATTTCTGAGGAGCAGCTGGTGGTTTGAACTACTGATCT
This sequence comes from Chrysochloris asiatica, assembly GCF_000296735.1. Taxonomy (NCBI): domain Eukaryota; kingdom Metazoa; phylum Chordata; class Mammalia; order Afrosoricida; family Chrysochloridae; genus Chrysochloris; species Chrysochloris asiatica. The sequence goes on from NW_006408853.1 coordinate 1,777,903, forward strand.
TGTGGTTCACAGTCCAGTGCTGATCCTACAGCACCACAAATTCTTTGATCTTAATCACTGGCTTTAGTGATTGATGCATACATTTGAATAATCATAAACCACGTGATTGTCAGCTTTAAAATGGCCAATACCAATCCATTTCAGCTCACTAATGCCTAGGATATTGATGTTTCTGCATTCCATTTTCTTTTTGACACCTTCCAATTTTTCTAAATTCTTACTTTGTACATTCCATGTTCCGATTATTAATGGATGTTTACAACTGTTTCTCCTCATATTGAGTAATGCCCCATAAGCAAATGAAGGTCCTGAATGCTTCCCTCCATTCCCGTCATCATGGTCAACTCTATTTTGAGGAGGTACCTCTCCCCCAGTCGAGCCACCCAATCAGAGGGTCTCATTTTTTGTCAATATACCCAACAGTACTCTGGTGTGCTCTTCATCATGCTTCAGTATTCAATATTCTGGTGCTGACAATGTTCCACTACTATTTATAAGTTTTTCAGTGACTAAATATTCACAGGAGCCCATCTCACCTTTACCCTCGTCTGGGACTTTAAACAGTACTTTTTAAAGGAAAGAATAAGAGGCGTACCTTTGGAAAACAGCATGGAACCTTGTTTTACTTTTGGTGATTTACTCATAAAATGTGTAATAGTCTTTAAAGTTTGAGTTTCATATGCAACCTTACATCTCACTCTGGTCAACTTAACAATAACTGATGTTAGTGTCAGAATTCCAAATTCTGAATTATAAATTACTAGGTTGAAATTTGGCCTCTAACCCCAATGTATTCTATTTATGATTCACTTAGAACCATGTGACTTCTTGGCTAGGTCAGAGATACATTGAGTAACTGTTAATCTAAGAGCTATTCCTTAAATTTGAACCTCACAAGCTTACTACTTGAATGAATAAAGGCCAAGAAAAGGTGAATACAAGGAAAACTGAATCATAAAATGAGAGGTATTTCTTTCACAGACCTAAAGCTAAGCTAATGTAAGCCATAACTTCTAAGTCTTCTGAGGGCTGCAATTGTGTTGATGGAGTTAGTTTGTGACATGATAGCTGTATCAGGAAGACACTTCTGAACACTGTATCCATCTTAGAAACCAGGCACATTGGAGATTTATTGTTGTTATTAGGTACTGTGGAGCCAGTTCCCACTCATAGAAACCCTATGAATAACAGAACAAAACACTGCCTGGTCCTGTACCATCCTCACAAATTGTTATGTTTGATCCAATGGTTACAGTCAATATGTCAATTCATCTCACTGAATATGCCCTCTTTTTCACTGACCCTCTACTTTTCCAAGCATAATGTCCCTCTCCATTGACTGGTCTCTCCTGATAACATGTCCAAAGTACATGAGATGAAGGAGCTTCTCAGAGTATTCTGGTTGTACTTTTTCCAAGATAGAATTTGTTTGTTCTTCTGGAAGTCCATGGTATAGTCAATATTCTTCAATAACACACATCAATTCTTTTGCAATCTTCCTTTTAATGTACTTTAAAAGCCCTTATGAGAAGGGATCCATGTTATTATTATTACTAGGAGCCAATGAAGTGGTTTCTGAATCATAGTGATTTTATGTACAACAGAATGAAACACTGCCCAGTCCTGTGCCAATCTCACAATTGTTACACTTGAGCCCATTGCTGCTACCACTGTGCCAATCCATCTTGTTGGGGATCTTGCTCTTTTTTGCTGATCCTCTGCTTTCCAATCACTATGTCCTTCTCCAGAGACTGGTCCTTACTGATAATATGTACAAAGTATGACAGACTAAGTCTCACCATCCTTATTTTTAGGAATCATTCTGGGTGTACTTTTAACAACACAGATTTGTTTATTCTTCTGGCAGTCCATGGCACTTTCAATATTATTCTCCAACACCATAAATCAAATGCATAATTCTTCAATCCTTGTTCATTGTCCAACTTTCCCATGCATATCAGGTAATTGAAAATACACTGGCTTGGGTCAGGAGCAAACTGATGCTTTCACTCTTGAACACTTTAAAGAGGTCTTGTATAGAAGATTTACCTAATGAAATTGTTTGATTTTATTGATGTTTTTCATGAGTGTTGACTGTGGATCCAAGCAAAATGAAGTATTTGACAACTTCAATCATTGCTCCATACATCATGATGTTACTTATTGATCCAGAGGTGAGGATTTTTGTTTTTGTTTTGGTTTCTCACACTGAGGTGCAACCCATGCCAAAGGCTGCAGTCTTTGTTCTTCATCAGTAAATATTTTAAGTCCTTTTCACTTTCAGCAAGCTAGGATATATCATCTGCATATCACAGGTTGTTAATGAGTCTTCCTCCAATCTTGATGCCACATTCTTCTTCATATAACCCAGTTTCTTGGATTATTTGCTCAGCATACAGATTGAATAAGTATGGTGAAAGAATACAACCCTGGTGCACACCTTTCTTGATTTTAAAACATTCAGTATCCCTTTGGTTCTGTTCAAATGACTGATCCATAGGCTTTCCCAAATGTCAAAAAAATTTTATGTCACATATGATAAGCAATCTATGATTGAGAAGAATAGTTCTCATATGGAGACTTCAGGGGTGATGAAGTACTTATTCTGTGACAAAGAAGAAGAAAGCAACACTATTAATACATATATATCCAAAAGAAATACCAATGTCAGCCCCCACTCCATAAGCCCATTTAACTTCTCTCTCTTCAATATCCCTTCTCATGAAAGACATCTTCCCTGATTTGTTTACTGCTCCTCAACAGTTGAAAAGCTCAAGATAACAGCTTTTAACCACACATCTGAAGCCTATTATAAACATTAATTAATGTCTGACATCTCTTAATGAGCTAGGTAAAAACTATTATTTCATAGATGAGAAAATCAAGTCTAAACAAGTTTGGCAACTTGTTCTTAGACCACCCAAGAAAGTGAGGCTCATTGATATAGATATGAAGATACTATTTCTTGAGGCAGAAATGTTTGATAGTAGCAATAGTTCTACTCTACTACCAAATTCTTATTTACTAAGGTTTATTCTAAAAATTGGAGCCCTGGTTGAACAGTGGTTACGAGCTTGTACGCTAACGTAAAAGTCAGTGGTTTGAACTCATCAACAATTCTCTAGGAGAAAGCCATGTCAGAGTAATTCCATAAATACTCAAAGCCCTGGAAACCCTATGGGACAGGTTGACTTAATTCTATAGGGTCACTATGAGTTGGAAAGCACTCGACAGCAAGATCAGTAATTTATTCATTGTAAATACTATTTTCAAACAACATGAATGGCAACTATATACATAAACCATACGAAAATGGAATACAGAAAAATCAAACTTATTACATGTATGGAAAGAGATCATAGAGAAAAAAAATATCATCAGTCAGAAAACCACCATGGTTGGTGGCAGAACAAGCCATACTAGCTCTTAAGTTCAAATTGAAACTTAAGAAATGTAAGACAAGTCCATGAAAGCCAAAATACGTCCTTGAGGGTATCCCACTCAGCTTTAGAAACCATCTCAAGAATAAATTTAATGTGTTAATAAATTTAATGTATTAAACTCTAGTAACAGAAGTTGTGGGATGACATCATACAGGAACAAAAGGCTACTAAGAAGGCAGGAAGGAAGAAAAGACCAAAACGGATGTCAGAAAGTATTCTAAAACTTGCTCTTCAACATAGAGTAACTAAAATGAATGAAAGAAATGATGAAATAAAAGAGTTGAAGAAAAGATTTCAAATGGCAGCTTGAGAAGTCAAAGCAAAGTATTACAATGAAATATACAAAGTTCTAGAGTCAGAAAACAAAAGGGAAAAACATGGCTTGATGTTTCTCAAGTTAAGAGAACTGAAGAAAAAATTCAAACCTCAAGTTAATATTGAAGGGGTCTACGGGAAAGAGTCACTGTACCAAAAGGAAATGGTTAATGTTCAACCGTTTCAAGAGGTAGCATATGATCAAGAGCCAATGATACTGAAGGACAAAGTCCAAGGTGCATTGAAGGAATTGGCAAAGAACAAGGTACCAGGAATTGATGGAATATAAATTGAAATCTTTCAAGAAAGTGAGGCTGCACAGGAGGCACTCACTCATCTCTGCCAAGAAATTTGGAAGACAACTATCTGGCCAAATTATTGGAAGAGATCCATATTTGTGCCCATTCCAAAGAGAGGTGACTCAATGGAATGCAGTAATTATTGGACAATCTCTTTGATATCCTATGCGAGTAAAGTTTTGCTACAAATAATACAGAAATGGCTACAATCATACATTGATAGAGAACTTCCAGAGGTTCAAGCCAGATTCAGAGAGGCCATGGAACAAGGGATATCATTGCTGATGTGCTATCAATCTTGGCTGAAAGCAGAGAATATAAAAAAGATGTTTACCTGTGCTTTATTGACTATGCAAAGGCTTTTGATTGTATGGATCATGACAAGCTATGGACAATATTGCAGAGTATGAGTAGTCCGGAACACATAATTGTGCTCATGAGGAATCTGTACATGGATGGACCAAGAGGCAGTTGTTGGAACAGAACATGGGAACACTGGATGGTTTAAAATTAAGAAAGGTATATGACATTGTTGTATTCTTTCACCATACTTATTCAACCTATAAACTGAGCAAATAATCTGAGAAGTTGGGTTCTATGAAGAAAAACGTGGCATCAGGATTGGAGGAAGGCTCATTAACAACCTGCAATATGCAGATGATACAACCTTGATTACTGAAAGTGAAGAAGACTTAAAACCATTTACTGATGAAGATCAAAGAGCACAGCCTTCAATATGGATTACATCTCAATGTCAAGAAAACAAAAATCCTCACCTCTGGACCAATAAACAACATTCTTATCAGCAGAGAAATGATTGAAGTTGTCAAGGACTTCATTCTTCTTGGATCAACTATCAACACTCATGGAAGCAGCAGTCAAGAAATCAAATGACGTATTGCTTTAGGCAAATCTGCTGCACAAGACCTTTGAAAGTGTTGAAGAGCAAAGATGTCAACTTGAGGACTAAGATGTGCCTGACCCAAGCTATTGTGTTTTCAATAACCTCATATGCATTTGAAAGTTGGACAGTAAATAAGGAAGACTGTAGAACAATTGGTGCTTTTGAGTTACGGTGTTGGAGGAGAATATTGAAAGTACCATGGGCTGCCAAAAGAACAAACAGATATGCATTGGAAGAAGTGCAGCCAGAGTGTTCCTTAGAGGCCAAGATAGTCAAATTTCATCTCTCATACTTCGAACATATTGTCAGCAGGGACCAGTCACTGGAGAAGGATACCATGTTTTGCAAGGTGGAGGGTCACAGAAAAAGAGGAAGACCCCAGTGAGCTGTATTGGCCAAGTGGCAGCATCATTGGGCCTAAGTGTGGCAACAATAGTGGGGTTGGCCCAGGATTGGGCAGTCTTTTGTTCTGCTGTGCATAAGGTCACTAAGGGTCCGCAACGACTCAATGGCACCTAACAACAACAATAACAACCTGCCAAGCAACTGAAAGTGATCCATATTTATGCCCATTACAAAGAATAGTGATGTAGAAATTATCAAATAGTATCAGTATCACATGCAAATAAAATTTTACTGAAGATAATTAAAATATGGTTGCAGTAGTATAACAAGGAAATGCCATAAATTCAAGTTGTATTCAGAAGAAGATACAGCATGAGGAATATTATTGCTGATGTTACATGGATGATGGCTGAAAGCAGAGAATACTAGAAAGATGATTACCAGTGTTTTATTTACTACAAAAAGCATTCAATGATGTGAAAACCAATTATGGATAATATTATGAAGAATGGATATTCCACAACACTTAATTTTGCTTATGTGAATCCTATACATAGACCAAGACCATTCATTCTTTCATTAGAACTGGGTGGCTTCAAATCAGGAAAGGCGTGAGAATTGTGGCATCAGAATTGGAGGAAGACTCATAATAACCTTGTTTCCTGAAAGTGAAAAGGATTTGAAATACCAATTAATATTAAAGATTACAGCATTCAGTATGGGTTATATATAATCAGCATATAGAAAAACAAAACAAAATCCTCATAACTTGACCAAAATTCAAAATATGACAACGAAAGATTGAGTTATCAAAGATTTTATCTTACTTTGATCCACAATCAGCACTAGTGGAGGTAGCTAGCAATCAAGAATGAAAGCATATATTTATTGCATTGAACAAATCTGTCACAAGCCGCCTCTTTTAAGTGCTCAAAAGAAAAGTACTATGGTGCCTCTGACTCAATCCATGGCATTTTCAATTGCCTCATAAGCATGCACAAGCTGGACAATAAATAAGGAAGTTTAAAGAAGAATTGATGCTTTTGGGGATTATAATATTAGGGAAGAATATTGAATGTACCAATGGACTGAAAGAAAAATGGAGTCCTGGTGTGGTGCTGTGGGCTAAGTCGTTGGACTGCAAAGTTGGTTTGAACTGCAAACTCAGCAGTTCAAGTTCACCAACTGTTCCTCAGAAACCCTATACAGAGTTGCTATGAGTTAGAACTGACTTGACAGCACTTAACAAAGTATCAAAAAGTAAATAAGAAATATGAGCAACTCTGTTTTGGAATAAGCCTGGCCACCTTCATATATTAAAGAATGTTGTATCTCTTTAATACGTGAAGGTGGCCAGATTTCATCTCACATGGTTTCTACATGTTTTCAGGAAGGATAAGTCCATGAAGAAGGATATTATGTTTGGTAAAGTAGAGGTTCAGCAAAAAAGAGAAAGACTTTCAAGGAGAGTGTTTGCAACAATGGGCTTAAATATAGCAACACTTGTGAAAATGGGGACTGGGCAGTATTTCATTCTGTTATACATATGGCCATCATGAGTTGGAGCTGACTCAACAACACATAACAAGTTGTTACATATTGTAGAGACCTCTACTCTAAAATCTAAGGTAAGCTGATGCATCTTCCACCACTAACATTAAAAAAGATGTTCATTTCTGGGTGGGCCTCTGAATTTTGGAGCTAAAATATTAACCTTATTTGAATGATCTGAATTCCCCATATTTTGAGTATCAAATAGGGTTCAGAGCTAATGAAAGTTCTTAAGATGGTCTGTAGTATTGTAAAAATTATTCTGCCCTTTAGGTAATATGAGACAGCAGGTCTGTGACTTTTTAAGCTGCTCTATAGAGCTGCTTTCTCAGGCAACCCCTATAAAGTGCAAACACCTAGGATTCTAAAACAAAGGCATACAGATAACCTTGATTTTTGACAAATGGTACCTTTATTGTCAGCTTGTTCTTGTTGTTAGGTGCCATTGAGCCCATACCAACCTTATGCTCAGCAGAACTGTACAGTAGCACTTCATCATGTGTGATATGGTATGCGATTGAATTTCAGCAAGTTGTGCATATATAATTTGCATGAGTTGAAGCTCATATTCATGGCATCTTTTGTGTACTGCTCCCTCTCCTTCAACCCACTTCTATAATTTCATGGGGAACTCCCTCTGACCAGATAACTGAGGAAGAAGAATGCCAAGCTTAGTTTACCGATGATCCTGTAAGATATAATAGGACAGATAGAAGGGAATTGCTTTATAATTATGACCCAACTCATGGGTGGTCTAAAACAATAGTAAGGTAATGAAATATTTCCTCTGAGAAGAACTTCAAGAAGCATATCTGCATGACCACTGTGCCTTAAAAAAAAAAAAAAAAAGGCCAGAGAAAAGATAGGTCACATGAGCAGTGGCTTGTGGTTTTACTGTATATTCAAAGACTCTTTGTTGCTGTATAGTCAAGGACTTGCTGTTGCTCTGGGCTGCTGAGTTGGTTCTGATTCATTGTGACCCTGTACAGGGTTTCAGGTTTCAGAGAGAGACTCTCAGGGTTTCAGAGAGAGGCTGATGGGTTTGAACTGCTACCTTGAGGTTGGTAGTCCAGTGCTTATCCTACAGTGCCACATTAGAACTTCATTGTTGTTTTAAGCGCTGTTGAGTTTGCTCTGACTCACAGAGACTATGTATAGTAGGGTTTCCAAAAAGAGGCTGGTGGGTTTGAACTGACTACCTTGTAATTGGTAGTCTAGTGCTTATCCAAGAGTGACTCATTGTTGTTGTTATGAGCTGTTGAGTTGGTTCTGACCCATAACAAACCTGTATAGAGTTTCCGAGGAGCACCTGGTGAGCGTGAACCTCCAACCTTGCAGTTCAAATGACTTTGCAGTCTGGAGCATAAAATTGGAAGATTAGAGACTTGGAAAACTGGGGAAGAGATATGTAGCTATACCTCTTTGAATGGGAATGGATTGTAAGGATTTGTCTCGTGAATTCGCATTAAAGGTGACTTACTGCAGACTTGTAATTATGAGCTAGATAAACTGATCCATCATGTGGATAATACTCAGCTTCTACCCACTAGTTGCCCTAATGATTTTTTAGGACTTTTGGAAAAAGTGATCATGATAGCAGTGATGAAGGTTATAAATGGGCTCAACACTATGGATTCACCCTCATCAAGGCTGATCTGGCTTCTACCATAGCTGGGTGTTTGAGTGACAATAGTGTAGAACATTGCTGAGCCTTGGAAATGGTAGAATTCCTCTGGGAGACAGGCTAGCATTCTGGTGGCAAGCTGGTTTCCTTGGACATGGATATTGTGGAGAATTCAGAGATTTTTCTTACATGGATGCATGATATACATTCATGCATCATTAAATGTCTATGATGGTGATGGTGGTAGAGTCAGTTCCAACTCATAGCAAATCTGGTGGAAGAACTTAAAATTACCATTGATATGATTGCTATGAAAGTTGGTTTTGCCCATAGTCTGACATTTTCCAGTTTATGTGGCTATCTTGGGACTCCTGGTGTGGTGCTGTAGGATCAGCACTGGACACAGAACCACAAGGTCAGCAGCTGAAACCCACCAGCTGCTCCTCAGAAATCCTATACAGGGTCTCTTTGAGTCAGAACTGACTGACAGCACTTAATAACAACAACAATATCTTGGCTTTAGCAAGCTTTCGGTCCAATGGGTCTCAAAGATGTTGTGCAAAGCTCAGCTAAGTTTAAGTGGTGATCTTTGTATCAGTCTTTTAAGCAAGATTGAAGTCAATGAAGATGATTTTATGGAATGAATTGCAACTGGGGACAAGTCTTGGATTTACCAATATGATCCAGAAAGCAAGGTCCAACCAAAATAATAGCTTCCAAGGAGATCTGCTGAGCCATTTAAATTCAAGGCAGAGAGGTCAGCTCAGAAGATTATGGGACCTACCAAGCCACTCCTTGGAAATCCTATACAGGGTTGCTATGAGTCAAAACTGACTCAGTGGTGGTTAACAACAACAACTATAGCAATGTTGATAGATTTCCCTGAAAAGCACAGGACAACCACAGAGGCTTAATATGAAGAACTTTTCAGAAAAATTAAAACTGTATCAGTGAGAAAAATGCCAGGAAAGTTATGCTTAGGAATTTTTTTCCATCACAACAATGAACAAGGGCTGTACTTTGAGAATTTTGTTGAGAAACCTTACTTCATCTACCTTACAATGCTAGTCATAGATTTCAAAGGGCAGCTTGAGAAGACAAAGAAATGTACAATGTTCTTGAATCAAAAAACTAAAAGGAACACGATGCAAGTCTCTTGAGGATGCCAAAACCACCATTTTGGTGTTACGTAAATATAAGAGCACAGATTTCTTCAGGAAAGGGTTAAAGAAACAGAAACACCACCTTCAGAAATGTATAGACCTAAATGGAGGATATGTCAATAAATGAAAGCTTCACATTTTGGTATTTTTGTATAATAAAAGTTTCAATGATTTTTTAGTAATGTTTTTGGACTTCCACTTATATTCATAATTCATTAAATTAATTCTGACCCACGGTGACTTCATGTTTGCCAAAGTAGAACTGTACTCTATCTAGTTTTTAATGGCTGATTTATGAGAAAGTAGAGAATCAGAGCTTTCTTCTGACTTGCCTCTGGGTGGACTCAACTTTTGAGTTAGCAGCAGAATTGTTAACCATATGCACCATCCAGTGATGTAATATTTGTATTAGTGCCCAAACCAATACCCATTGAGTCAATTCCAACTCAGAGTGACCTGTGTGTGGATTCTGAGGCTATAAATATTTATGGGAGCAGAAACCCTCATCTTTCTCCCCAAGAGCAGCTGCTGGGTTTGAACTACCAATCTTGCAGTTAACAATCCAGTGCTTATCTTACAGTACCATCAAGACTCCTTATTTTATTGATAGAAGTGTAACATTTGTTTAACAGTTATGGAAGAATGGATTTATAAATAACAAGTTTGGAGAGAGCTGCTAGGGTAGAGTATGTTGTTGGTATGTTGTTGTATGCCACTGAGTCTGCTCTGACTCAGAGTGGCTCTGCATAGGGTTTCCAAGGAGCAGCTGGTGGATCTGAGCTGCCAACTTTGTGGTTAGCAGTCCAGTGTTTATCCTACAGTGCCATACCAGAACTCTAGGTGTAAAGAACCTTAACTACCAGGTTGAGAATTTTTTTTTTTTAATAGGTGAAAGAGAGACATTGAAAATATTCAAGAAGTTGCATGGATTTCAGACAATTCAGGGAAAGGACAGAAAAGCTTTGTCTTTTGTTTTTGTTTGGTTTGGTAATTAAATCTTTATATCACTCTTAAGTAAGTAAGGTTTGAAAAATATGAAGAGGATTCAAAAAGTTCATGGAAAATTTTCATTATCTCTTAATTTGAAACAAATGATATCAGAAGACTAGGAAAAACAAAAACAGAAGATGTTGCAGAATAAGAGGGTAAAGGGAAGCTCTGTTTTCCTTGGGATGTTTCTGGACGAGCTTCAAGCTGAATCTGTATAAATCATAAACAAACATGAGTGGGGCATGGAGAAATACTGCATGCAATATTTTATGTAGTAAAAGCACCCAAAATTTCTATGAATTGAAAAGTCTACTAAAAAATGTACTGATGACAGTTTCAAGTGACTAAAACTGTCGTGAATTATGATATAAAATCTATGCTGTTGTTAAGGGCTATCGAATTGGTTTTGACTCATCGTGATGCTGTACAAAACAGAATGAAACATTGCCCAGTCCTGCATCATCCTCACAATCATTGTTTTGCTTGAGCCCGTTGCTGATGCTTAACAAGTCATCTTGTTAAGCGACTTCCTTATTTCTCTGGCTCTCCACTTTACCAAGCATAATGTCCTTCTCCAGGGACTGGTCCCTCCTGAAAACATGTCTGAAGTATGACAGATGAGGTCTCACCAGCTTCTAAGGAACGTTCTGGCTGTATTTCTTCCAACACATATTTGTTTGTTCTTCATGGTACTTTCACTATTCTTCTTCAACATTATAACTCAAATGCATCAATTCTTCTACATTCTTCCTTAATCATTGTCCAACTTTCACATGCATAAGAGACTATTGAAAGTACTTGGCTTGGGTCAGGTGCACCTTAGTTCTCAAACTAATATCTTTGCTCTTGCATACTCTAAAGAGGTCTTGTGCAGCAGATTTGCCTAATGTAATGTTATTTGATTTCATGACAGCTGCTTCCAAGACTGTTGACAGTGGCTCCAGGCAAAGTGAAGACTTTGACAACTTCAATCTTTTCATTTTCATGATGTAAAACCCATGGTGGTGGTGGTTGGTGGTTATGTGCCTTGGAGTTGGTTCTGACTCATAGCGACCCTGTAAAGGGTTTCCGAGGCTGTAAATTGTTACAGGAGCAGAAAGCCTCATCTTTCTCCTGCGGAACAGCTGGTAAATTCGAACTGCTGACCTTGTGGTTTGCAGCCCAATTCATAAACACTATGCTACCAGAGCTCCTTGTAAAACCCACAATGAACTTAAATTTTATTGGTCCCATGTTGGATAATTGTCCTTGATTTTTGGCCTAATTATGACACCACTCTCACTTAAGAACAACTTTATTTTTGGAAACTCTACTCTGTAAAAATCATTTATGTGTAGCCATTTTGCATTAAATCCTACTAGTAGATGCTATTCATCATAATATTGAATGCTTCGCTAAAGAATCTGTCACTGCAAACCTAAGTTAATTATATTCTTAAAGTTTGAATTCTGGATGCAAGATCATGCATAGGGAAGCAAAATACAGAATTAAGTATTTATAAACTCTTAATTGTTATCCCATGTGAGATGCAAACAATCAACTAATTTCACAACTTAAACTAGTTTCATGTACATTTGAAAATATTTTTCAGCATTGGGAAAAATACCTCTACCCTTTTAGTCTCAAACATTTTAGATTGTTTATGAGAAATGCCACAAAGTGTTAAGGGAAAATAGGCAGTAGACAAAATTAAATTGTAGTCAATTGACAAGATTTTAAAGAGGTAGGAAATCTGCCCTATATTTTCCTACTCATTGTCATAGGAGTTGTTCCCCTGTAGGAGATTTCTTACAAGTAAGGGTGACTTACTCAATTATATATTTATTTGACAAAGAGCTCTTGTGGCTCAATGTTTAAGCACTTGGCTGTTAACCAAAAGTTTAGCTGTCAAACACACCAGCAGCTCTGCAGGAGAAAAAATGTGGCAATCTGCGCCCATAAAATTTACAGCTTAAGAGACTATGAGGTGATTCTACTCTGTATCATGAGGTTATGTGTCAGAATTGACTCCACAACATGCAGCAACAACAACATTTGTTTAGCAGACTGTCAGTAGTGGAAAGAAAATCTATGTGACTGATAACCTATTCTGGCTTTCATATCTGTTTTCAATGAACCTGAATCTAACTATCCTTTCCTCTCTTCTTCCCTAATTACTTAATCTGAAAGCCTGAGGATAGTAAATATAATTGTTTTGCTTTATTGGGATCATTTCAAATCCAAAAAGTGAATAGGTTGAATGAAAGATATGTATTGAAGACTTTAATACCTAGTAAGTCCCTCAAGATGGTGAGGTCAAGGTTCAGGCCTAATGAATATCCAAAAATGGTGATGCTTGGTGGTCATGTGCCATTGTGTAGGTTCTGACCCATAAAAACCCTGTATAGGGTTTCCAGTGCAGAAAATCTTTATGGGGGCATTAATCTCTCTCTTTCTTCGATGGAGCAGCTGGTAGATTAGACCTGCTAACCTTTCTGTTAGTAGCCCAAATAGTTCTATAGGAAAAGAGTTCAGATGATCACACAGAGCTTTTATATTTAGGTTAATTTATGGCAATTTAAGGAGTTCCTGGGTGGCACAAACAGTTAAGCACTTGACTACCAGCCAAATAGTTGATGGTTGGAACCCACCTAAAGACTTCAAATGATATGCCTGCTTCCAAAAGGTTATATTTCGAAACCCTATGGGGCAGTTGTTTTTTCCTCCTTTACACCTGGTTTTGCCATGTGTCAGAATCAACTTTAGGACAACAGGGCTTGGGTTTGCTTTTGATTGAAGTTTAAGTATTCTCTAGGTTGGCCTGGTTGATCTAGGAACTTAAGTTATTTGGACTCTATTTGAAGTATATTCAAGGTCATATTTTGGTGCTCATGTACTTCAGCTTCAATTTGAATTTGCATATGAGCAATTAATGGTCTGATCCACAATCTGCCCCTGGCCTTGTTTTGAGTGATGATATGGAGCTTTTCCATCCTCTCTTTCCACAGATGTAGTCAATTTGATTTCTATGTATTCCACCTGGTGAGATCTGTGTGTATATTCATCTCTTATGCTTTCTAAAGAAGGTATTTGAAATGAACAAGTTATTGATTTCACAGAATTCTATCATGCGATCTCCAGCATCATTTCTATCACCAAGGCCATATTTTCCAACTACTAATCCTTCCTCTTTGCTCCCAACCTTTGCATTCCAATCACCACTTATGATCAACACATCTTGATCATATCAATTCCTGGAGTCTTTGCCAGTGCTTTCAGTGAACCATCAAACATCTCCTTTTGGTACAGTGACTTCTTTTGATATATTCTGCATCATTCAATATTTTGCCCATAGAATCTTTTAATATTGCAAGGTGAGCCTTTAATTTTGTTTTCAGTTCTTTTAGCTTGAGAAATGCTGAATGTGTTCTTTCCTTATGGTTTTCTAACTTCAACTCTTTGCACATTTTATTATAATTTGTTTTCTCCAGCTGCCTTTTGAAATTGTCTGTTCAGCTCTTTTACCTTCTCATTTCTTACATTTACTTTAGTATCTCTATGCTGGAGAGCAAGTTTCGGAGTCTCTTCTGACATCCATGTTGGTTTTTCCTTCCTTCTTGTCTTTTTAGTGACCTTTTGCTTTCTTCCTGTATGATGTTCTTGATGTCATCCCACAATGCTTTTGGTCTTCAGCCATTAATGCCTAATGCATCAAATCTGTTTTTGAGATAATCTTTAAATTCAAGTGGGATATATTCAGGGTCATATTTTGACTCTTATGGACTTGTTAGAATGTTCATCAGCTTCTGCCTGAATTTGCATCTGAGAAATTGATGATCTGTTCCACAATCTGCCACTGACATTGTTTTAGCTGATGACATGCAATTTTTACCACAGATATAGTTAATTTGATTTCTGTGTTTTCCATCTGGTGAGCTCCATGGGTATAGTTGTTTTTTATGTTGCTTAAAAAAGATACTTGCAATGAATATATTATTGATCTTGCAAAATTCTACAGCATCGTTTCTATTACCAAGTCCATATTTACCAACTGCTGATCCTTTCTCTGTTTTCAACATTTGCATTCCAATCACCAGTAATTATCAATACATCTTGAGTGATGTTTGATCAACTTCATACTGAAGAAGTTGGTAGAATTCTTGAATTTCATCATCACTGGCTTTATTTGAATAATAACAATTGTAAGTGGTTTTCCTTGTAGTCGTATGGATATTGTCCTTTCACAGACAGCTTTGTACTTCAAGATAGAGCTTAAAATGTTCTTTTTGATGATGAATACGATGCCATTCCTTTTTAGTTTGTCATTCCTGGCATAGGAAAACATGTGATTGTCAGATTACAAATGGCCAATATCAGCCCAATTTAGCTCAATAATGTTTAAGATATTGATCTTGATGTACTTCATTTCATTTCGACAACTTTCAATTTTCAAAGATTCATATTTCATACAATCCATGTTTCAATTATTAATGGATGTTCATGGCTGTTTTTCCTCATTTTAAATTGAAACAAATGAAGGTACTGAAAGCTTTACTCCATTCTCATCGTCATGGTCAACTCAACTTTGAGAAGGCAACTGCTCCCCAGTGGTATTTTGAGTGACTTTCCCAGTTGTATTTTGAGTGGCTCATCTTCCAGCATTATATCTAGTGATATTTTGGTGCTATTCATAATGTTTCAATAATCTGGTGCTATCTAACAGTGTTCAACTGATATTCACACAGTGACCAATTCAGGAGTAGTCATCATTTCTTCTTCCTAGTAACGACGTACTGCATTAGATAAATCTGCTGCACAAGACCTTTTGAAAGTGTTGCAGAGCAAAGACATCAGCTTGAGGACTAAGGTGCACCTGACCCAAGCTATGGTATTTTCAATAACCTTATATGCATGCAAAAGCTGGACAGTGAATAAGGAAGACCATAGAAGAATTGATGCTTTTATGTTATGGTGTTGGAGGAGAATATTGAAAGTGCAACCAGAATGCTCCTTGGAGGCCAGGATGGCCAAACTTCATCTCTCTTACTTCAGACATATTGTTAGGAGTGACAAGCCACTGGAGAAGGATATCATGTTTGGTAAGGTGGAGGGTCAGAGAAAAAGAGGAAGACCCCCAGTGAGATAGAATGACAAAGTAGTAGCATCAGTGGGCTCAAGAGTGACAACAATTGAAAGGTTGGCCCAGGATTGGGCAGTGTTTTGTTCTGTTGTGCATAGGGTCACTATGAGTTGGTACCGATTCAATGGCACCTAACAATAAGTCTGTTTTAGTGCTTAAGTTCAACTGAAACCTGTTCACCATGGGTGACCTTTCTGGTATTTAAAATACCAGTGACGTAACTTCCAGCATCACAGCAACAAGCAAGCCAGTAAAATACGACAAACTGAAAGACAGGTGGTGAACTTCCGACTCATAGTGACCCTTTGTTGTTATGTGCCGTGGAGTCGGTTTAGGACAGAGTAAAACTGCTTCATTAAGTTTCCAAGTCTGTACATCTTTATTTTCCACACCATTTTCTATCATTTTGTTGTTTGGTTAGCAGTTCAGTACTTTAACCCCTATGACATGAAGACTTTCTTCCATCACAGTAGAATATAAATAATTATTAGAAGTTATTTCTAATCTTAGTAGAAATTAGAACTAGCCCAAAGGGATAAAACTAAAATTAATTAGGAGTTAGGCATGAATTAGAAGAAGTAATTTGCTTCTTGTACTGGATTTGACTAGGTTCAGGGGCTTAAGATCAGTGGTAGTTCTGAGAGGACCACTCCGTCAGGTTTCCATCTATTTGACTTTTGAAAGGCCCATAAAGTTGTGGCACTCTGTGACTCTTTAAGTTAAATAGTGTTAATTAAAAACTTGCTCCTTAAAGGATATGAAACACACGTGACTGTGTATTAGCAAAGCTACTTCTGGAGAATTTGTAAAACCCAGGTTTTGAGTAATCTCCCTTTTTGCCTTTCCTGACTACCAGCTGCTGTCATTTTCATTATGTGTAATATGCACATCAAAGGAAGTCCTGAAAGGTTTAGACTATTACAGTAATTGAGAAATGACACAAATTAACTGGGTTGGGGGAATTTTTACTCATATACTTTACTTTGGTGAAGAGAACAGAAAAGAAGTGATAATTTTCCTGAATGTATAAAATTTGGTTTATTTTAGTATTTATTGACAGCAAAGGCTGTAGTGTTAAGATTATCATTTACATTTTGGTGACCTTTCTAAAATAAAAGGCCCAAAATGCTCATCTTCATTCCCAGTGTCTTGAACATGATTTGTGGTTCATATATTACAGAGTTGGAACAGAATTAGTTCTAGTGGATGCCTTCCATGTTAATTATTTTATGGAATGCATAATTTTCTTCTAAGGTGATTAGAACACTGTTTAGACATTGGCTAGTATACATTTTTTGGAGTCCTGGTGTGGCGCTGTAGGTTAATGTGCCAGACTGGAAAGCCATTTGAACTGCAAGGTCAGCGGTTCAAGCTCACCAGCTGCTCCTTGGAAACCCTATATAGGTTCACTATGGGTCGGAACCAACTCGACAGCACTTAACAACAACACATATATATTTTTGTACTACTTAAAAAGTAATATAGTTTTCATTTTTCTGTGTGTGAAATTAGAGGACTGGATTATTGATGCCCGTGGGCTGGATTGTTCTAGCTTTCAGATGCCATATAGAATCTTATAAAGTCCACCAAGTAAGGATAGAAACAGTGTACCTAAATTTGCTAAAGGAGCTCTGGTAGCATAGTGGTTACAAATCGAGCTGCTAACCTCAGGATCAGCATTTCGAAACTACCACCTGTTCTGCGGGAGAAAGATGAGACTTTCTGCTCCCGTAAAGATTTACAACCTTGGAAACCCTGTACAGGATCGTTTTGAGTCAGAACCAACTCCACGGCACATAACAACAACAACCTAAATTTGCTTAGAAAGTGCTGACAGAGCTAGGAGTTTCACCAGCATTTCCTGTCTCAAAAACAATCTCTCAGTTTGGTCTTCTCTGGCAGTGAAACAAGGATCAGAAACTTTAACTGTTTGTTGAAAAGCAGAAGCTATAATCATTTCAGAGAAAGAGAGAGCAAAGTTGAAATAGAAACTTCACTTCTACCTCTCTGTGGAGGCAGTGGAGCGTATATTCACTATGGGCTTCTACTCCCTCCTTGCAAGTGAAATTAACCACAGAGGCGTCTTTTAAATTTGTTCTAAATCAGGAAATACTTTACTGTTTTCTGAACTAACCAAATCATCTTATAGGTACCAAAAATAGTTTTTAGTGGCTTTGTGAGAAGTCTTGCTCCTTTTCCTTTCTGCAGGGTATGCATTCACTGATCTCATGACAGAGAGCTTTAGTCTGACTTAGTAATTAGACTAATTTACATCATTAATCAAAAGACTCTGAAATAAGCTATATCCCAATGCATGGAAGAGAACTTTGTGGTTCATACAAAGAACTTTGTAGTTCTTTGCTACAGCCCATTTTTATTAAATTCCATAAGTCTCATTGGATTTAGAATCAGAGTTAAGAAAATGAATCAACACTTAAAAAAGACAAAAAAGGAAAAAGAAAAGAAACTTTCATTACTTTTGTCAGGCAGTTCCATTAATTCTATGTTGTATATTTTAAAATTTCAATGTTGGTGACAGAAAAGAAATAAAAATGGAGGGGATTCACATGTCATTTTCGGTGTTAGGTTAGGAAGGGTACCCAGGAGAGGCCCTCACACAGGAAGTTGAAAATTAACAAGCAAACATATGAGGTACTTCCTCATGTGAGGTAGTCTACATGAGGTGTTTATTTCAGTGACTGTTCTCTTTGCTGAAATGCTCCTTTTCTTATTTCAAAGTGACCTTCTCATTCATAAAAGCTCAGTTTAACTATTACTTCCTGTCAGAAACTTTCTCTTTTATCTCTCAGATTTATTGTTTTTTTTAATTTGTGATTCTGTAGATTTTTCTTAATTCAACCTATTGTATATTGTTATTTTTGTAGTTGTATCCTGGTAGGCTCTGAGTTTCATGAGGCTACAAAGCATAATTACCTTTGTAATGCTAAGACCTGACACATTAGCTAGCATATTGTTGTTGTTAGTGTGCTGCAAAATGTAATATGTTTGATTTCTTGACTGCTGGATTCAAGCAAAATGAAGTGTTTGATACTAGTTCCACGTCCTCATCTGCATCCTGCTTGAACCTCTGGCAGTTCCCTGTCAAAGTACTATTGCAGCCATTTTTGAATTATCATTAGCAAAATTTTACTTGCTTGTGGTATTAATGGTATTGTCGGATGGTTTCTGCATTCCGTTGAGTCATTTCTGTTTGGAAAGGGCACAAATATGGAACGCTTCCAAATCATTTGACCAGGTAACTGTCTTCCAAATTTCTTGGCATAAATGAGTGACTACGTCCAGTCTTGCACCAGTTTGTTGAAAGATTTCAATTTGTATTCTATCAGTTCCTGGAGTCTTGTTCTTTGTCAAAACTTTGAGTGCACATTGAACTTCTCTCTGTAGTACCATTGGCTCCTGATCATATGCTACCTCTTGAAATAGTTGAACATTTATC
>NW_006408853.1:1801132-1802013 GCF_000296735.1 Chrysochloris asiatica
ACTGTCTCTTTAAATTTCGAGGAGATCTATACACATGCGTAGTAGAACCCTCCGAGGGTGGGGCTGGAGTATCCACTAGCTCAGGCACCCCTATAGTTACCAGAATGGAGGTAGTAGACAGCAAGTGACCAACGAAAAGATACCAAAAAAAGAAAAAAAGAATGTCCACACCTCTATCTCTGCAGCTCTGTCAGGCGTCCATGGCTGTTCTGATACTTTGCCCGCTTGGCCCCACACAAAATGGCAGCTCCTGGAGCAGCTGAGCATCCCGAACCAGGAAGCAATGGATTTCTTGCTTCTGCCACAAACTCCCCAGCTGTAAGTCTTCCAACCTTCTATATATTCCTTTATATGTAGTTCAGAGTACTGGGACCATTCCCTGAACCTTTTTGGTCCTGTATTCTGTTTTGTTCTCGGCAGAGCTCATCACTACACTTCCACCCGATCTGCCATCTTTTTCCGGAACCTCCCTTCTATCTTCTTTTGATGCTTTCTGCATCATTCAATATTTGGCACATAGAATCCTTCAATATTGAAAGGCGAGACTTTGATTAGCTCTTCAGTTATTTCAGTTTGAGAAATCCTGAATGTGTTCTTCCCTTTTGGTATTCTAACTCCAGGTCTTTCGACATTTCATTATAATACTTGACTTTGTGTTCTTGAACTGTCCTTTGAACTTTTTTCTATTCACCTCTTTTATCTCTTCATTTCTTCCATTTACTTTAGCATCTCTATGCTGAAGATCAACTTTCAGAGTATCTTCTGAGATCCATTTTGGTCTTTCCTTCTTTCTGACTTAATGAACTTTTGCTTTCTTCTTGAATGATGTCATCTTGATGTTTTCTGACCACTCTTTTGGTATTCAGTCATTAGTGTTTAAT
>NW_006408853.1:1802119-1809997 GCF_000296735.1 Chrysochloris asiatica
AGTGGCTAAACATTCAGAAGTAGTCTGTCCCTTCTTCTTAGCTTCCTGTCTTAGTCTGAAAGCTCAACTGAATCCTGGGTGACCTGCTTGTACTTAAAATATTGGTGGCATTGCTTCCAGCATCACAACAACATGCAGTCCACCAGAGTTTGACAAACTGCCAGATGAAATTAAATCCCAGTTATGCATTTTTGAGGAATACTGTTGTTTCATGTGTAGAGTTAATTTTCACTCATAGTGACTTTCTAGGACAAAGCAGAACTATCTCACAGGATTTTATTGCCTGTAGTCTTTACAGAAGAGATTACCATGTCTTTCTCCCCTTGGAGCCAATGGGTGGGTGTCAACTGCTAACCTTTTGGTTGCATACGTGATAATGTATCTGTCTCAGTGTATCACATCTGAAGACAGCTGATGTGAGCTGATCATTATTAATGGTGCTCATCATGTTTCTCCATTATAAAATTACTATTTTGCCATTTAAATTTTGCATAGATATTTAAAAGGAATCTTTAAAAGGTTAACTGTAATATCAGTAACTGGCGTGCCTCCACTGATGTTGTTGTCAGGTGCCATCGAGTCGGAACCGACTCATAGCGACCCCATGCATAGCAGAACGAAACAATGTCCGATCCTGGGCCAACATCACTACCACTGCCACACTTGACGCCATCAACGATGCCACCTGGCCAATCCATCTTGTTAGGGGTCTTCCTCTTTTTCTCTGACCCTTCACCTTACCCAGCATGACATCCTTCTCCAGCGACTGTTTCCTCCGGACAATATGTCCAAAGTATGAGAGACAAAGCTTAGCCATCCTGGCCTTCAAGGAGCACTCTGGCTGCACTTCTCCCAAAACAGATCTATTGGTTCTTTTGGCAGTCCATGGCACTTTCAGTATTCTCCTCCAACACCACAACTCAAAGGCATCAATTCTTCTACGATCTTCCTTATTCACTGTCCAGCTTTTGTATCCATATGAGGCTATTGAAAACACCATGGCCTGGGTCAGGCGCACCTTAGTCCTCAAGCTGACATCTCTGCTCTTCAATACTTTAAAAGTTCCTGTGCAGCAGATTTGCCCAATGCAATATGTCATCTGATCTCTTGACTGCTGCTTCCATGAGTGTTGATAGTTGTTCCAAGAAGAATGAAGTCCTTGACAACTTCAATCTTTTCTCCAGTGATAAGAATGTTGTTTATTGGTCCAGTGGTGAGGATTTTTGTTTTCTTGACATTGAGATGTAATCCATATCGAAGGCTGTGCTCTTTGATCTTCATAAGTAAATGTTTCAAGTCCTCTTCACTTTCACCTCTACTGATAGTATCTCTGAATTATCTCATTTTACTCCATTATCTTTGAAACAAGTGTCATCGGGTAGGTGCAACATGATATTACTCTCCTCACCTGCAATGGGCATTTCTTAATTTCTGCCTGATTATTATTCTACACAGCAGTGTAGGATGACTATAGTAGATAACAGATTTGCATACCCTATAGGTATGTAAGCGAATTGATGCCACGGGGCAACTCTCGACCATTGTGGGATAAATGTCAGTGGGTAAAGGCGTCTTTCTTGTATTCCTTGAATGTACAATTCTGAGGCTTATTTTACATGGCTCTTTAGAAGGTCTCAGTGGGGTCACATGGTAGTTGCCCATGGTCATGCTCAACTTGATAATGACCCTCTGTATTACTTTAATTTTTTCCCTTTTAACTCTCTCCACTCTTGACTTTTAATATTATTTACTAAAATAATCCATTATTAATAAAGCCTTGTTTCATACTTTCCTTTTCTATAAGGACCTAGATGAAAATAATTATGCTTGGAGTTTAATAATGGTAGTGAGTTAGAGAGGTGACAAATTAGAATACAGCAGAACAAACAGAATGATACATCTTTCTTTGGTGCTGGCCTCTCCAGATCTTCCTTCTTATCCCCCAGTAAAGACACACCCACTCCTACATTATTTAGGATCTGACTATGCCCTTGACATTTCTTTTCTATCCCACATTTCTTCTTTGCCCACTTGTCCTACAAGTCAGAACAGCTTTCTGATCTGTAACCCATAAGGGAATTGCAAGAGAACTAAAAGTTTTGGTAACAAAATTGCTGTACATATCTTCCTTCCCTTTTAGTTTCTTGGATTTGGGGGTGATCTAGCTGCAACATTTGTCACCCAATTGATCCCTACAGTTGATTCGGCTAATATGACTGGCTAGGTGGGTGTCCCTTTCCTCCTTCACTGCTCCTTGTGTATCCTTCCCAAAGATGCATGCTTGGTTGAAGAGGGTGATCTTCCCCTTGTCTTTCAGTTAAGGCAATACTAGTAGCTGTATTTCCTGTTAGACCCTCCAAACAAGTTCTCAAGGTCTTTTTTAGTATCTTGCATTTCAGCTTTTCTTTTACTTTTTCCTAATTATTTTCACTTTGTCCTTGCTCATTTTTCTCTGATGGGCAATGCATTTCCTTTTGCAAAGAAAATAAAAAAGCAGGGATGAGGTTATTATGTCTTCCTTGTTGTTGCTAAGTGCAGTCGAGTCAGTTCCAACTCATAGCGACCCTGTATAGGTTTTTCAGGGAGTGACTTCTTGGTTTGAATTGCCAATCTTGTGGTTAGCAGTCCAGAGCTTATATTACAGTGAGCCACTGGGAGTCCATTTTAGTAGTAATCAGTGTGTTTTCTAGAAGAATACAGCACCATGATTATGCACCCAGTAAATAACTTCCAAGACCTGATGTAGTACTGTAGGATAAGCACTGAACTGGTAACCAAAAGGACAGCAGTTTGAATCCACCAACTGCTCTCAGAAACCCTATACAAGGCCGCCATTAAGTTGGAACCAACTCAACAGCAAACAACAGCAATATCATTATAATTTCATTAAGTTTATTTTTAGAACAGGAATTCTTAGAAATGGAAGGAACCACAGAGGATCTTTTACCAAACCTGCTCATTATATGAAGACTTTGCAGCTTACTACAGATATGTGTGTGGCACTGAAGGATAATGTGCAAGGTTGGTTTGAATTGAAAGTTTGGGGGTTCAAACTCACCAGCTGCTCCTCGGAAACCCGATACAGGAATGCTATGTGTGGGAACCAACTTGACAGCACTTAACAACAACAACAAAGATGTTTTCCAGGTGTCAGTTGCAAGGAGCTTTACAATTATTTTGCTGCAATGTTGTTATTCTAATTTTTCATCTTTTCCTTTTCTCACACAACACTAGAAAAAATGAATGCTGTAGGTCAGAAACCAAGATGAAACGATTAACTCCATGTAATGAAACCATGTGGTTGTCTTGCCAGTCATAGTGATATACCTGGAGCAATTTAGCCACAATCTTTCCTTGTAGAGATAAAGGCACACTTTTGGAGATTATACTTAAATAAAATAATGCATAGGATAGGAGACAGTACGTAGTACTCAAGTAAGTTAACCAGTTAAAGGCACTTTTGAAGTAAAAACTTAACAGGAAATCACAGCAGATAATTTCCTTCTCTCACCACTGATAATTACTGGCCTTTCAGTTTTAATACATGGCTGGAACAGAATAAAAATTAGTTGACAGTTTATGCAACAGTTCATAGTAAGCAGTAAAAGGGGGTGGTAACAAGCAGCAGACAGAATTTTTTAAAAAACCTGTGAGGTAAGAGATTGAAGGTCTTACTAATAGGTTAAGTCTCAGAAAACAGTGCCTTAATTACATTACTTAAAAATATTATTTCTTAAATAGAATGAAAAATTCTCTCTACTGCCAATGAGTGATGAGTAGGAAGGGAGTGAAGGATGAGTACAAAGGCATTATGGTGAGGCTGGTAATATAGATAATAGTAAGTGTTAAGATCAAAGAATCTTGCAAAATTTTGGTTGTTCAATGCACCAGAAGCCAAACTACGATTCTTTTAAAAGCAATGGAAGATGAGTAACTCACAAAATGAAAGAGAGAGAGAAAAATGTATTTATCAACAAGTCCACCACTGAATGTACTTTTGTTATTGTTGTTGTGAAGTGCTGTCACATGAGTTATGACCCACAGCAACCCTGTATAGGGCTTCCAAGGAGCAGCTGGTGAGTTTGAACCACTGACCTTGTGGTTCAAATGGCTTTGTAGTCTGGTGCATTAACCCACAGAGCCACACCAGGACTCCATACTGAATGAACTAAACTAAATTAAGCTGTAAAATGATATAGAACGTCAGTTTTGCAGGGATTCCTAACACTCAACCAAGAACCTGATGTTGTCTGCAGCAGCCCCACCCAGTGGTCATCCAGCCTGTGAGTGAGCATCTTAGAAAATCAGATTAGGAATCATTCTAAGAAAGAATTATATAACTAACAGAGCATTCTGAAAGATGAAAGTGAATTCTTTGCCAGTAGAGAGATTCAGATCCAAGCATCATGTTTATGCAAGTTACCTGCTTCTCTCGCCATTTGTTTTTGGCAACTTTCTTGTCCTTATTTCAATTATATTTACTCTTTGACCTTATGAACCCTTGTGTTTTAATCCTCCATAGTCTCCTATTCAACATCCCCTTCTGTCTCACATTTTCTCTAGTCCAGTACCAGAGACTTGTGTCCACTGCTTAAATCATGATTTCAGTATTAATTTCAAACAGCCATTCTAGGAACCATCCATTCAGAGTTTTTCTGAACTTGAAATTGAGCAGCTGAGAGTCTCTGGAGAAAAATCACAAAGATGTACAAATTAATGTCACCATATACTACTTATACACCAGAATACATTACTTTACACCACTGTATACTATTTTACAACTCAAAATGAAGCTACACAGCTGTAAACACCCATTAATAATCAGAAGATGGAATGTACAAAGTATGAATGTAGGAAAATTTGAAATTATAAAAATGATATGGAGCGTATAAACATCAATATCTTAGGTATTAGTGAGCTGAAATAGACTGTGGTATTGGCCATTTTGAACCTGACAATCACATGGTTTACTATTCTGGGAATGACAAATTGAAAAGGAATGGTGTCGCATTCATCATCAAAATTAACATATCAAGATCTATCCTAAAGTACCACACTGTCTGTGATAGGATAAAATCCATACTAATACGAGGAAGACCAGTTAATACTCCTATTATTCAAATTTACTCACCAACCACTAAAGTCGGTAACAGTGAAATTGAAGAATTCTACCAACTTCTTCAGTCTGAAATTGATCAAACAAGCAATCAAGACATTTATTACTGGTGATTGGAATGCAAAGGTTGTAAACAAAGAGGAAGGATCAGTAGTTGTAAAATATGGCCTTTGTGATAGAAATGATGCTGGAAATCACATGATAGAATTTCACAAGACCAGCGACTTCCTCATTGCAAATACCTTTTTAAAATAGCATAAAAGATGACTATACTCATGGATCTCACCAGATGGAATACACAGAAATGAAATTGACTCCATCTGTGGAAAGACACGTGGGAAAGCTCCATATCATCAACCAAAACAAGGCCGGGGCAGACTGTGGAACTGACCATCAACTGGTCATATGCAAATTAAGGCTGAGCCTTAAGAAAATTAAAACAAGTCAATGTGAACCAAAATATGATCTTGAATAAATCCCACCTGAAATTAGAGATCATCTGAAGGACAGATTTGACACATTAGACCTAAAGATTGAAGACCAGAAGAGTTGTGGAATGACATCAAGAACACCATACAGGAAGAAAGCAAAAGGTCCTTAAGAAGACAAGAGAGAAGGAAAAGACCAAAATGGATATCTGAAGAGACTCTGAAACTTGCTCTCCAGTACAGAGATGCTAAAGCAAGTGGAAGAAGTGAGGAGGTACAAGAGCTGAACAGAAAGTTTCTAAGGTCAGCTTGACAAGGCAAAGTCAAATATTGTAAAGAAGTATACAAAGACCTAGCATTAGATAGCCAAATGGGAAGAACATGTTCAACATTTGTCAAGCTGAGGGAACTGAAGGAAAAATTTATGCCTCAGTCTGCAGTTTGAAACTACCAGCTGTTCCACGGAAGAAAGATGAGACTTTTTACTCTTGTAAAGATTTGCAGCCTTGGAAACCCTGTGCAAGGTCACTATGAGTCAGAACCGACTCCACAGTACTTAAAAACAACAACAAATGGGCAAAATATTGAACGATGTGGAAAACATCAAAAGAAGATGGAAGCAATATAAAGTCACTGTACCAAAAATACAAGGTCAATGTTCAGTCATCTCATGAGGTAGTACATGATCAAGAGCCAATGATCCTGAAGGAAGAGTCCAAGGTGCATTGAAGTCATTGACAAAGAACAAGGCACTGGGGATTGATGGAATACAAATTGAAATCTTTCAACAAATTGATGCAGCACTGGAGTTACTCACTCATCTATGCAAAGAAATTTGGAAGATAATTACCTGGCCAACTGACTGGAAGAGATCCATATTTTTGCCCATTCCAAAGAGAGATGACCCAATGAAATGTGGAAGTTATTGGACAATATCATGAATAACTCATACAAGTAAAAGTTTTGCTAAATATAATCCAAAAATTATGTAAACGTACATTGACAAAGAACTTCCAGACATCCAAGCTTGATAAAAAAAAAAGATGTGGAATGAGTGATTTCATTGTTGATGTCAGGTAGATCTTGGCTGAAAGCAAGGCATACCAAATACCAGAAATATGTTTACCTATTTATTGACTGTGCAAAGGCTTTTGAATATGTGGATCATGACAAGCTATCGATAACACTGATGAGCATTCTGGAACATTTAATTGTGCCCATGAGGAACAAGACCAAGAGACAGCTATTCAAACATAACAAGGGAACACCAAATGGTTTAAAATTAGGAAAAGTGTGCACCATGCTTATTCAATGTGTACACCGAGCACATAATCTGAGAAGTTACATTATATGAATAAAAACGTGGCATCATGATTGGAGGAAGACTCATTAACAACCATGTGATATGCAGATGATACAACCTTGCTTGCTGAAAGCTAAGGGGACTTAAAATATTTACTGATGAAGATCAAAGACCACATAACCTTTGATATGGTTTACACTTCTTGTAAAGAAAACAAAAATCCTCATTACTGGACCAATAAGAAACATCCATATAAATGGGGAGAAGATTGAAATTTTCAGACCTCATTTTGCTCAGATCAACCATCAACACTCATGGAAGCAGTAGTCAAGAAATCAAACAATGTATTCCATTAGGTAAAGCTGCTACACAAGGCTTTTTAAAGTGTTGAAGAGCAAAGAAGTCACATTGAGGACTAAGGTGCTCCTTATCCAAATCATAGTATTTTTAAGATGCACATATGCATGTGAAAGTTGGACAAGTGAACAAGGAAAACCGTAGAAGAATTGATGCATTTGAGTTATGTTGTTGGAGGAGAATGTTAAAAGTACCATGGACTTCCAAAAATCAAACAGATTTGTGTTGGAAGAAGTACAGCCAGAATACTCCTTGGAAGCCAAGATGGTCAGACTTTGTCTCCCATATTTCAGACATATTATCAGGAGGGACCAGTCCCTGGTGAAGGATATCATGTTTTGTAAAGTGGAGGGTTTCATAAAAAAAGGAAGACCCCCAACTTGGTGTACTGACACAGTGACATCAGCAATGGGCTGAAACGCAGCAATGATTATGAGGTTGGTGCACGACTGGACAATATTTCGTTCTGTTGTCCATAAGATCGCTATGAGTTGGTATTGACTTGATGGCAACTAACAACAACAATGACATACACTGCTGCTTTCTGATGTAGACTTAACTTTTCAGTTATGTTCAATATATGTCTATTAAAAGCCCAGTAGCTATTCCAAACTCTTCTCACAGTCCTCAAATCCTTTCCTACCACAAGCTCTTCTTACTCTTACCAGATGAAA
>NW_006408853.1:1810252-1811855 GCF_000296735.1 Chrysochloris asiatica
CAACATTATTATGTCAGTAATCTCCTCAGAAAATAAGCAGAGCAATAGATTAACTCATTAAACATGAAAACTAAAAACAATAAGATTAATTTATCAGATTGGGAGTTTTTAGCATCACGGAAATAAACTAACTCAGAATAATTTAAGGGAAAATGGAATTTATTAGAAATATATTGATATAATTCATAGTATAGAGGAAAATGCATAACACTCAGGACTCCTGAAGACAGAAACCTTAGGGCGATTAAAAAAAGAAACAAAAGAAACTGAATTGTTTGATCATCTTCATCTATTTACAAACTCATGTTAACTACCTAATTGGTATAGCGTAGTGGCTACGAATTGGGCTGTGAACCTCAAGGTCAGCAGTTCGAAACTATCAGTAGTTTCACGGGAGAAAGATGAGGCATTCTGCTCCCGTAAAGATTTACAGCTTCGGAAACCTCGTGCAGGGTCACTATGAATCGGAACCGACTCCACAGTACTTAACAACAACAACAACTATTGTTGTTAAGTGACCTCAAGCCAGTTGTGATTCATAGTGACCCAGTATAGGGTTTTTGAGGCTATACATTTTTGTGGGAACAGAAAACTTCTTCTTTCTCCCACAAACCTGCTGATAGGCTTAAACTGCCAATCTTGTGGTTCATAGTCCAGTGTATATCCTATAGAACCACCATGCTCCCCATTCAAGGTTGTTGTTGTTGTTAACTTCCATGGAGTCAGTTCTGACTCATAGTGACCCTGTATAGGGTTTCTGAGGAGGAGCTGGTGGATTTGAACTGCCACCCTCATGGTTAGCAGTCTGGTGCTTATCCTATAGTGCCACACCAGGATTTCCATGTAAGATTAAGAATGATTTAATTGGCTTAGCCCGTTTTACAAATCAACATGTGTAGAAAAACAGTTAGTCATTAAAGGAAGATTAGAATTGTTATCAGAATGAAGGAATGAATTCTGAGTCGATAAGAGCAAGGAGCTTTGAATCTTCCCATGGCCCCCTAACATCCTACTTTTCTTTGCAGTCAATGTCCTTAAAATAATAGAATTAACTTACTGTCTATATTTTACCTCTCTCCATCTCCTCATTTGCTTGCCAACCTACTAAAAAACAAAGAAACAAAACAAAACAAAAAACATTGCCTTCAAGTCAATTCTGACCTATAGCAACCTTATCTGTGGTTTTAAGACTACATCTTTATAGGAGCAGAAGGACACATCTTTTTCCTACACCGTGTTTGGTGGGTTTGAACTCCCAGCTTTGCTGTAGCAGTCTAGTGTGCTTATCCTACAAAGTTTCCAGGGCTCCTTTGACAACCTACTATGAATATATTTTGATTCCAGAGTTTTGTTGAAAATTTTCTTGCTACATTCACAATTGACTTCCATTTGACATGACTAATAGACATTTTTCTCCTTCCTAAATCCTATTGCTTCTTTGATTTCTATTGTTGTTGTTAACTGTTGAGTTGATTCTGATTTATAGTGACCCTGTGCAGGGTTTCTGAGGAGTGGTTGGTGAGTTTGAACTGCTGACCTTGCGGTCCAAACTGATGTTTCGATTCAGTGCTTATCTTATATCATCATATCAGCACTTTTTTTG
>NW_006408853.1:1813580-1815248 GCF_000296735.1 Chrysochloris asiatica
TGCTGCCTCATTTTCTTGAAATATTTCAATTTTTATTCCATCAATTCCTGGTGCCTTGTTCTTTGTCAATCACAAACTATACTTCCTATTAAATTTTTCTCTTGAGTTTTAGACTGAATTCAACTCATACAGTTGAATATCTAATAAAAATTCAGTGTATCTAAACGAGAACAAATCTGCTCTTCTACTTACATAATCTATTTAATAAATGACACATCTCTTATCCAGCCTTTAGAATAATTTCCATGGGAGCTTTCCTAGGTTACAAACACTTAATAGCTATAATCCAATCCATCACTGAACTCCTTGATATCTACTCTCTAGATATCTCTTGTTTCCACTATCTACACTACACACTCTTTTGATTTAAAAAAACAAAACAAAACAAAAACCAAACGAACTGCCATCGTGTCAATTCTGACACAGAGAGACACTATATAGGGGTTCTGAAACTGTGAATCTTTCTGGGAGCAGACAGTCTCATCTTTCTTCCATGCTTTAACTGATGAATTTGAATTGCTGACTTTGAGGTTAGTAGCACAACCCCTAACCTACAGTGCCACCAGGGACCCTTATTCTTTTAATTAAGATCTTCACAACTTCTCACCTAGATTGCTACATTGTTATTGTTGCTTTTAAGTGCTATTGAGTTGGTTCTGACCCATAGGGACCCTGTATAGAGTTTCTAATGAGCAGTTGGTGAGCTTGAACTACCGACCTTGAGGTTCAAACAGACTTTGCAGTCCAGCGCAGTAAAACACAACACCACACCAGGACTCCAGATTGCTACATTGTTGTTGTTGTTAAGTGCCATCGAGTCGATTCTGACCCATAGCAACCCTGTAGAGGGTTTCCAAGAAGCGACTGGAGAGCTTGAACCAGCAACCTTGCAGTTCAAACCGACTTTGCAGTCTAGCGCATTAACCCACAGCGCCACACCAGGACTCCATCCAGCTATTGACCTATACTGTACTTCCTTTTAAAATTCTTTTTATTTAGAGTGCTCTTTCTGAAATGCTAATCTACAAAATCAGATTCAGTCCTTTATTTTCCAGGATAAACTTTAAAGCTTAATCTAGATGCTTGGTCTTTATTTGGCCACTGTCCAAACCTCACTGATGGCTACTTCCTTCCCTTTATACTTCTTAACTGGCTCTTACAACGGCCAGTTTGTAAAACACTACCTTAATATTTCTGAGCAGTACTTTTGTTTATGTTGTTTTTTTATTCTGTGATGACTTTTCCCTTTGTCCTCCACAATTCTAGTTAGTCACTTAACAAGTGATACCCGTTCTGGCTTAGATGCTTTTCTTTGTATTTTGGACCATCCTAGAACTATCACTGTCACAGTACCCAGCTCACAGAAAAGCAATATTTGACGCATTTATCCATCTTCTAATTGTTCTAAAGATTCGTTGTTTATACTTGTTTTTCCAATATGTAAGAAGTAAACAATAAGCATTAGAAAAAAATTGGTTTGATATGATAAGCAAAGATAGGCATAAAGTGAATATGTTACAGCCCTTTAAAAATAAAAATAAAAACAAAACACCTATTAGTAGTATTTCATTAAAATAATTGTGGAAACGTTTTATTTTTACATGGACCAATCTCAATTGCTAGAGGAAAACAGACTATGAGATAGTATGTATATAACTTTAAAAAAAA
>NW_006408853.1:1815348-1818921 GCF_000296735.1 Chrysochloris asiatica
AAAATATATTATGGTAAAAATCAAATAAGCACTGTCTTTCCCAATCTATTTTTGAAGATAATGTGTATGACACACATGCTCCACAACAAGAAAAAAAAGGAAATATTTGGACTTTTTAAGACTTAATGTTTCTGTAGAATTATGAAAATTATTTAGTGAAAATAAAATACTATACTGACATAGAGTGTTCTGGAAGAGATTGTCAAAGATAATTTTCTACTAATTAGAAAAAGGAACAGACATGTTTGGAAACTTGTCATCTAGTACATAACTTTTTGCAATTTTAGAGTGGACAGGACTCAGACAGAAGCTGAGAAAAAGTCGTCAGGGCATAACAATTTTTTCTTAAGGCAAACACTGAGTGTGGACTTGAGGTTAGTCAAGATTATAGGCTAGTTAAATACAGGATTTTCTTGCTTAGGGCGATTTAGGCAACAGTGCAATTAACACCTTCAACTGCCAAAAGGAAACAATCTTCAGGAAGTCCATCAAACTTGAAAGGAGGAAGTCTTTAAAAACGGGTCAAGTTGAATGAAGTCCTTTATCTAATTTAAAACTGGCAATCTTGGAAAACGTAACTGAATTATCTGGGTTTCTTGAAACTGTGTTTTATATTTATTGATTTTCTTTAAATGTTACTACAAATGGTAGCAATTACAATTTACACTGTGAAAAGGAAAATTTACTAGGAAAGGAATAATTGAATGGTCTGTAAGATGTTTCTGCTTTTTCTTATTTCTGGAGAAAAGCTCCACAACAAGGTCATGTCTCAAAGCATCACCCTTAATTGGGGAAACTATCCACTGCATGGGTCATTCTGACTCATAGTGACTTTACAAGACAAGTAAAACTGTTCCTTAGCCTTTCTAAGACAACCTTTAGGAAAGCAGACAGTCTTATTTTATCTCCTTCTGAGCGACTTGCAGATGCAGTTAGCAGTCCAATGCTTAACCTGCTGTGCCACCAGGGCTCCTTCACTGGGGAAAGCAACCTAAATAGTGGTGATATTGCTTGGAGGAAGAATACTAACTTTTCTTCAGTTTTTCTTACCAACCCTACTTTTGCAAATGTTAAAGAAGAAATGAAAACTTGTTCACTTGTAAATTTGCTCATAAGACATCAATAATTTAAAAATTCCCTTTTCTTTAGCTGGAAAAATGAGGCTCAAAAGTTGTTTCTTGCCTAATTTTGTAATTTCAGGTGCATTGAAATATATTAAAGGATAAATTTAATATCTAAAAGCACATAAATTCAAGAATACTTTTTTTATATTATATATCTTAAAAATTATTGTATGGTATAGATACTGGGCTGTTACAAGGTTGTACAAGGTTGGCTGTTCAAACTTACCAGCTGCTCCTTGGAAGCCTTGTACGGAGTCACTATGAGTCAGAATCAACTCGATGGCACTTAACAGCAACAATAACAATAGATACTATTCTTTTAAAGACTACTGGTAAAGTTACAATACTTACTCTACAAATACTGGATGTTTGGAAAATATTTTAGGAGCTCGAATTAAAATAACATAGAGTATAGTATAGTGGTTATGAGTTGATATGCTAATCTTACGGTCAGCCGTTCAAAACTACCAGTGGTTCTGGGGGAGAAAGATGAGGCTTTCTTCTCTTGTAAAGATTTACAGCCTCGGAAGTACTATATAGGGTCACTATGAATCAGAACTGATTCCACCGGACATAACCACCACCTCCAACATATGTTATTTACTTATATAAACCACTTCATGAGCAAAGGGTTGATAGAAGAAAATACTGGAAGCCACAATGCTCTAACAAATTGTAACTGTTGTTGTAACTAGGGAATCTTAAAACAAATCATTACTTGATCAGAAAGTTTTGGCATTTGGCCTTGGATTTTTAAAAATATCTTGCTTACACTGCAAGCATGTCAGGTCCCGAATGATCTACTAAGAAATAGCTTCTTTCTCCCTTTTGTTCTTGCACAAGGCTGGGAGTTATTTTGACAAGATTCAGTACCAGGAATGCTTTTGTGAACAAAGGATTTGAGATTTTTTTTCTGGGCCCTGTTCATAATTAGCATACAAATGGCAAGCAATGATATATTATCAATTAATAAGGTAAAACTCTTTGCCCTATTAAACATCCTTTGTTATTTAACTTTGGTTAGACTTATAGATTTAGTAAGCTTTGTGATTATCTTCAAAGAACTGACATAAATTTACTTTTGATTTTAAAAAGATAGTAAGAATCTTTTAGAAGGTGTGTGGACTTGTAAATAGACATAGGGTGGGGAATTTGAAATTGAACTCATTGAAGTTAAACATATGCTAAAACTTTAGACTGAAAATACTCAGATGCCACTTTGTCTAAAATGTTCAATAAAATAATAATTAACTATTTTCTCAAGGTTCTTCTATTTTTTACTTCTTAACTTTTTACTGTAAATTGAGTCAACATTTACAGACAAGATCATCAGTTTTATATTTTAAAAAGGTTACACTTTGTTTCATATTAATGACTGAAATTCCCTCCATGCAAAAACAATTATTCTTTTCCTGACTGTGGTTCCTATTTCTACTCCACTCACCTTCCCATCTCTTCTCAGCTTTGTCCTCATGTAAATGTTTTCCTTTGGATTTTGAATGATTGACCATTCTATGGTGAGTATACTTTATTAGTGTTGTTGTTCCCCCTACATACCTATCTACTGCTTGAAAGTTGGACCATGAGGATGACTTAATTTCTAGACCTGAAGGGTGGTCAAGGTTCATAGTCTCAGGTTCCTCTAATACCTTTCTGACCAGTAAGGCCAGACTTTTTTTTTTTTTTTTTTTTGTTTGTTCCATATTTTCTGATGCTCTATCTGGGACATTCTAATGTGATCCCTTTCAGAGCAGTTGGTAGTGGTAGCTGGGCAATATCAAGATCTAGTCTCAGAGTCATGGAGACTGATATTCACATGTTCCATTAGTCCATTCCAAGCCTCTTCAATTCTCATCACTCTTCTTTCTTCACATATGGAAAGACCAATAGCTGATTAGATGACTGACTGCTCAACAGCTTTCAAGATCACAGTTGTTATTCACTAAAGTAGGATGTAGAACATTATCTTTGTGGACCAGTTGACCATGGTATCCTTGGGACTACAATCCTAAACCCCCGAGCCCAGAAACTCATTGCCTTAAAATGTTTGATAATATCTAAGAAGTTCTCATAATTTTGCCCACATTCATAGTTTAGTTTGCAGGAAAGGTAACTAGTCATGTCCT
The DNA here is from genome assembly GCF_000296735.1 of Chrysochloris asiatica. Lineage (NCBI taxonomy): Eukaryota > Metazoa > Chordata > Mammalia > Afrosoricida > Chrysochloridae > Chrysochloris > Chrysochloris asiatica. Next base: position 1,818,599 of record NW_006408853.1, read on the forward strand.
CTTTCAATCTCATATATTTGTGGGTTAGATAAATAAATAAATATGCATATGCATATATATATGAATATACACACAAATATATACTATATTGTTGTTGGTGTCATCCAGTCAGTATTTGACTCATAGCAACTCTGTTCTCAACATTACTAAACAATGCCTGCTCCTGTGCCAATTTCACAATAGCTACAACATTTGAGCCATTGCTGCTGCTACAGTGCAAACTCATCGCTTTGAGGATCTTCCTCTTTTTCGTTGACCCTCCACTTTAGAAAGCATGATGTCTGTACTCCAAATAATATGCCTGAAGTATGAGAAATGGACTC
>NW_006408853.1:1819331-1821496 GCF_000296735.1 Chrysochloris asiatica
ACTCAAAAGCATCACTTCTTCTATGGTCTTCCTTATTCCACTATCTATTTATCAGTCTTCCATATTCCACTATCTATCAGTTGAGTGGCGGGTGCTTGGTGGTCACTCTTGTCATCACTTGTGACTTCACGTATGTTTTGTTACCATTGCTCAGTGATACATCTCACCCTTTCTATTTTTTTCCATTCAGAATGAATTTTATTTTAATCTCCTTTGGAATCCTGCTCAAACATTACCTCCTATATTGTCTTCTGTAATTAATAACCATTTCCAATCCTCATTGTTATTAAGTGCTGTCAAGTCAGTTGGGACTCATAGCAACCCCATATATAGGGTTTCCAAGGAGCAGTTGGTGGGTTTGAACTGCCAATATTGCAGTTAGCAGTCTAGTGCTTATCTTACAGTACCACATCAGATTCCTTTCCTATCCTTTGTTATTATTGTTAAGTGCCATTGAGTCATTCCAAATCATAACAACTCTGTATAGGGTTTTGGAGGAGTGGTGGGTGGATATGAACAGCTGATCTTACAGTTCAAACCATTCTTTTAGTCCAGTGCTTTTCCAGGACTCCAAATTTTATAGAAAACTGCCTATTTTAGAATCTCCTACACGAGCATATATTAATATTTTTAAGTTACTGATCCTGCCTTGGTATCCTATCAAGAACTAACAGTTATTACAAAGAACTCCCATTGTCTCGCCCCTCCCCCCCAAAAAAACTCCCAACACATTGTGATGGGGGTTATACTTCTCTTCAATTGGATATTCCCTGATATGTAAATCATAGGATTGCCAGATTCAAAATGGCCAATACCAGTCCATTTCAGCTCACTGATGCCTAGGATATTGATCTTTATGCATTCCATTTTATTTTTGACAACTTCCAATTTTCCTAGATTCATATTTTGTACTTTCAATGTTCTGATTATTAATGGATGTTTTCATCTGTTTCTCCTCATTTTGAGTTAGCCCCATCATCCAGTGAAGGTCCTGACGGCTTTATTACCTTTGCACCATCATGCTCAACTCTACTTTGAGGAGGCAGCTATTCCCCAGTTGTATTTTGAGTGCCTTCCAACCTGAGGGACTCATCTTCCAAGATTATATCTGACAATTTTATTGTCCTATTTATAGTGTTTGAATATTCTATATTCTGGTGTTATTGGACAGTGTTTCCCTGCTACTCTTATGGTTTTCAGTGGCTGTCAGCTTGTTGTATTGTGGTGGCATGTGTTTTGATGTGATTCTGGAAGCAATACCACCAGTACTTTAAATACCAGCAGAGTCAATGACAGTGGACAGGTTTCAGATGAAGACAACAAACTAAGTAGAAGAAGAGACCAACTATTTCTGAATGTTTAGTCACTGAAAACCTTGTGACTAGCAGTGGAACACTGTCAGAACCAGTTTATTGAATATTTAAACATGATGAAGAACACCAGAATATTGTCAGATATAGTGCCAGAAGATAAGCCCCTCAGGTTGGAAGTCACTCAAAATGCAGTGGGGGAAGAAGTGTCTCCTCAAAGTAGAGTTGACTGTGATGACATGAATGAAGTAAAGCCCTCAGAACCTTCATTTATTTGTTGATGGGACAAAACTCAAAATGAAGAGAAAGAGCTGTAAACATCTATTAAGTATCGGAACAAGGAATGTATGAAGTATGAATCTAGGAAAATTGGAAATTGTTAAAAATTAAATGGAATGTATAAACATCAATATCCTAGGCATTAGTGAGCTGAAATGGACTGGTATTGGCCATTTTGAATTGAGCGATCATATGGTTTACTATGCCAGGAATGACAGTTTGAAGAGGAATGGCTTCACCTTCATCAACAAAAACAACATATAAAGAGTAGTCATGAGGTACAATGCTGTCTGTGATAGGATAATATCCATATGCCTACAAGGAAGACCAGTAAATACTATTATTATTCAAATGTATGCACTAGCCACCTAAAGCCAGTGATGATGAAATGGAACAATTCTACCAACTTTGGAATCCTAGTGTGGTGCTGTCAGTTAATGTGCTGGACTGCAAAGCCAGTTTGAACCACAAGGTCGGCAGTTCAAGCTCAACCTTATATAGGGTTGCTATGGTTCGGAACCAACTCTTCGGCACTTAACAACAACAACCAACTTCTTCAAACTGAAATTGATTAAA
>NW_006408853.1:1829476-1830871 GCF_000296735.1 Chrysochloris asiatica
TTCTATAGTTTTACTGTTTTCCATCTCATTTATTTCTGCTTTTATCTTTATTATTTCTTTTCTTTTGGTGATTGTAGGTTCCATTTGTTGGTCTGTTTCTAATTGTTGTAGATGCTGTGTTAATTTTGGTTATTTCTTCTTTTTGGATGTGTTCATTTTTTGCAACAAATTGTCCTCTCAGCACTGCTTTTGCTTTGTCCAAAAGATTTTGGTAGGTTGTGTTTTCATTCTTGTTTGTTTCTAGGAACTTTATGAATTCACGTTTAATTTCTTTTTTTATGCAGTTACTTTTCAGCAGGGTGTTATTCAGTTTCCATGTATTCGACTTTATTCACTTGGTCTTATTGTTGATTTCTGGTTTTATAGCATTGTGGTCTGAAAAGATGCTCTGTAGAATTTTGATGTTTGTAAATTTATGGAGGCTTGCTTTGTGACCAAACACATGGTTAGTTCTAAAGAATGTTCCATATGCACTGGGGAAGAATGTATATTGTGCTGTTGTTGGGTTGAATGCTCTGTATACATCTATGCAGTCAAGTTGGTTGATTGTGCTGTTTAGTTCCTCTGTACCTTTGTCCAGTTTCTTTCCGGTTGTTCTGTCCCTTTTTGAAAGTTGTATATTAAAATTTCTCACTATAATTGTAGATTTATCAATTTCTTTCTTCAGTTCTAGTAAAGATTGTTTCATATATCTTGGTGCTTTTTCGTTGAGAGCATAGATATTTATTATGGTTATGTTGTCTTGCTCAATTGACCCTTTGATCATGAGATAGTGTCTTTCTTTATCTCTTTTGCTGGATTTTGTCTTAACATTTATTTTATTGGAGATTAGTATTGCTACTCATGCTTGTTTATTGTTGCAGTCAGCTTGGTATATTTTTTTCCATCCTTTAGCTTATAATCTGTTTTTTTTTTCTTCATGTGTAAGGTGTGTATGTTGTAGGCAGCATATCGAAGGGTCTTGTTTTCTTATCCATTTTGCCACTCTGTCTCTTCACTGGTGCATTCAATCCATTGGCATTTAATGTAATTATTGATAGATATGAATTAATTGCTGCCATTATGTTAAATGTTTTGGTAGTGGTGTTCTTTCCTTTGTTCTGCATGCCTTCTTGTGCTGAGTTTGTGTTTTTGTGCTATTTCTTGATAATTTTTTCTTAGTTTTCATGTTTGCTTGTTCTGCTTGCAAGTCCATTTTCATGGTAAGTTGTGAAGTATTAACCTTATAGTCTATTAAGTTTTCTTTTCATTTAAGACCATATATTGTATCCTCTAATCTACCTGACCTACTCGCCACCTGGATCTCTGTTCCTACATTTTTCTCTTCTTCGACATTGATATTATTTTTATCTTCAGTTGATGTCCTAGCTCCTTTGGATTCATTGTTGTAATTTT
>NW_006408853.1:1832351-1834465 GCF_000296735.1 Chrysochloris asiatica
GAAAGATTGTCTACTATTTTTGTCTCTGAAGGTCAGTTAGGTATCTGCATGTGCACAGCATAATTCTTGAGATAGTTGCAGCCTTTTATGTTGAAGTTTTACAGATTGTTCATATGGTTTGTTTGTCAGGCCTGACTGGCTTGCTTTTTTCTTGCTGGATCTGCCAGAGTAAAGGGTCCCGCACAAGTTAATTTGAGGGCTGCGACCCAGAGGCTGTTGTCATAAGCAGCCACCAAAGAATTTGCCCTTGGGACCGATAGGGCTCTTTCTCTCTGTGCTGTAGTAAAAACCATGGGCTCAACACTGGACTTTTTTGGGGAGTTGCACACCCACCTATTTGTATGTGTCCAGGCTGGGCAAAGAAGGCATGACAGGGAAGAAGAGGAAAAATGTGCAGAATCCCCCCTGTCCCTCCTTTTACAAATGTCATTGCACCACGTTTAGCACTGGTTTCCTGTGCTGGTCTGGCTGTAGTCCTGCCCTCTGAACTCCACCTGGGCAGGGTGGCCCCAAAGCGAGTCCTGTGTTTTGAACAATTCCTAAATCACAACATTTCCTTTTATACCATGATTTTTCCACTGAATGGTGTAGGAAGCTGATCCCCTGCACCTACATCCAGAGCTCTGGTGCTATTCCTTGAAAACAGCTTCTCTGGGTTTTCAGTCCCTCCTCATGGATCCTGTCCCACCTGACTCTGCCTCTGCAGTCACCAAAACCAGAAATCCCACTCTTCCCATCTTCTTTTGATGTTTCCATCTACATTCAGTATTTTGCACATATAATCCTTCATTATTATAAGCTGAGGCTTGAATTTTTCCTTCAGTTCTTTTAGCTTGAAAAATGATTAGTGTGTGTTATTCCCTTTTGGTTTTCTAACTTAAGGTCTTTGCATATTTCCTTATAATACTTTGTCTTCTTGATTTGTCCTTCAAAATATTCTGTTCAGCTCTTTTATTTCCTCATTTCTCTCAGTTGTTTTTGCTTCTCTAAGCTTAGTACCAGTCCTGGTGTGGCACTGTGGGTTAATGCTCTGGACTGCAATGTCAGCTTGAACTGCAAGATTGGTGGTTCAAGCTCCTCGGAAGCCTTATACAGCGTCACTATGAGTTAGTTGACTACATAGCACTTAACAACAACAACAACAAGCTCAACAGCAAGTTTCAGAGTCTCTTCTGACATCTGCTTTGTTCTTTTCTTTCTTTCTTGCCTTTTTAGTGACCTTTTTCTTTCTTCATGGATGATATTCTTGATGCCATTCCACTGCTCTTATGGTTTTTGGTCATTAGTGTCAAATGCATCAAATCTGTTCTTGGGATGGTCTCTAGATTAAAGTGGCATATACCCAAGTGGACTTGTTTAAATTTTCTTCAGCTTCAACCTGAACTTGTCATATGAGCAATTGATGCTCTGTTCCAAAGTTGGCTCCTGGATTTGTTTTAGATCAATAGTATGTTGAGCTTCTCCATCTTCTCTTTCTACAGTTGTAGTCAATTTGATTTCTGTGTATTCCATCTGATGAGGCCCTCTTATATTGCTGCCTTTTATATTGTTGAAAAACAGTATTTGCAAAGAATAATTCATTGTCTTGCAAAATTCTGTTGTGCTGTTTCTAGCTTCATTTCTATCAGAAACCCCATACATGGTCATTATGAGTTGGAACTGACTTGATGGCACACAACAACAACAATAACAATCCTTCCTCTTTGTTTCCAACTTTTGTATTCTATCATCAGTAATTGTCAATGAATCTTGATTGCATGTTTAATCAATTTCAGTCTGAAGAAGTTTGTAAAATGCTTTGATTTTGTCAAAATGATTTGTTCACAATTTGAATAATAATGGTCTTAAATGGTATTGCTTATAGGCATATGGATATAATCCTATCACAGACAGTACTGTACTTTAAGATATATCTTGAAATGCTCTTCTTGATGATTAATGTGACACCATTCCTTTTCAATTTGACATAGCTGCATATTAAACCATGTTGCTGTTGTTAGGTGCTGTTGAGTCGGCTGTCTCATAGTGACAATTAAGTGTTCTGGAATGCTCATTATCCTCAATGTTGTCCATAGCTTGTCATTATCCACACAATCCAAAACCTTTGCATAAAT
>NW_006408853.1:1834806-1843417 GCF_000296735.1 Chrysochloris asiatica
GTGCCTCCAGTGTTGCATCAGTTTGTTGAAAGATTTCAATTTGTATTCCATAAATTGCCAGTGCCTTGTTCTTTGCCATTGACCCCAGTACATCTTGGACTTCTTTCAGTAGCATTGGCTCTTGATTATATACTACCTCTTGAAATAGTTGAACGATGACATTTGTGTGTGTGTGTGCAGTGACTCTGTGTATTACTTTCATTTTCTTTTGATGCTTTCTGAATCATTCACAATTTTGCCCATTTTTTTTTTTTGTTGTTGTTGTTCTTGTTAGGTGCCATCAAGTTGGTACAGACCCATAATGACCTTATGCACAGCAGAATGAAACACTGCCCAATCCTGGGCCAGCCTCACCACTGTTGCCATGCTTGAGGCCATCAACACTGCCACTTGGCTAATCTATCTCATTGGATGTCTTCCTTTTTTCTCTGACCCTCCACCTTACCAAACATGATATCCTTCTTCAGTGACCAGTCCTTCCTGACAATATGTCCGAAATATGAGAGATGAAGTTCTTGCTTCTGCTGCAAAGTCCTCTAGCTGTAAGCCTTCCAACCTTCTAGATATTCCTTTATATGTGGTTCAGAGTTCTGGCACCATCCCCTGATCCTCCTTGGGCTGGTATTCTGTGTTGTTGCTGATGGAGCTCCTCACTGCACTTCCACCCAATCTGCCAGCTTGTTTGTTCTCTTCTTCTGTTATTCAATCTTCCATTTGTCTATTGAGTTCAGGGTGGTGCTGCCATCTTTATGTCAATTTATGCTTGCTATCTATTCTTGTTGGTTCTCACTCCACAAAACTCCCTTTAGGATATTTTGCAGTGCAGAGTTAGCTTTGCCAAAATTCCTTAGCTTCTGTTTACCCTGTAATGTCTTGATTACCCCATAGTATTTGATTGACAGCTTTGCTGGGTAGAGGATTCTTGGTTGGCAGTTTTTTTCCTTTCAGGGTTTTGTATATGTCTCCCCATTGCCTACGTGCCTGCATGGTTTCTGCTGAGAGATTCAAGCTTAATCTGATTTGCTTGCCTTTGAATGTAACATTTCTCTTTTCCCTAGCTGCTTTCAGGATTCTCTCCTTTGATTTTGGAGAGTTTGATTATGATACGTCTTGGTGATTTTCTTTTAGGGTGTATCTTCCTGGGGTTCGTTGAGCTTCTTGAATACTTACTTTTTTGCTTTTCAGGATGTTAAGGAAATTTTCTTCCAGAAGCTTTTCAACTATCTCTTCTGTGGACTTGTGTGATTGTTCCTGTTCTAGAATGCCAATAATTCTTAAGTTATTCCATCATGAATTTTAATCCTTCTTCTGGTATTTTTTATCCTTTTTTTATGCTTGCTCTTTTTTCTTTGTATTATTGAGAGATTTGTCTTCCAGCTCACTAGTTCTTGCTTCCACCTCTTCAGTTGTACTCCTTTGCCCTTTCAGTGTATTGTCCATTTCTGATATTCTGTTATTAGGTATTCAGATTTTTTTTTTTTTGCTGGTTTTGAATTGTTTCCAATGTATCTATCTTATTTGATTGTTCCTATCATGCTTTCCTGACGTCTTCCTTATTTTTCTCATCTCCACTGTAAAGTGTTTTGATACATTTTATTATTTTTTTTCTGAATTCCTTCTCAGACATTTCCAAAGTCTGCCCTCCATCCATATGGAGTGTAGGTCTATCTCTAGGTCATTTGTCTCAGTAACTTTATCTTGTTTCTGAACATGTTCTGACATGGTCATCTATTTCTGTTTCTTGTGTATATTCAGTGGTTACCTGTGGCCTTAATACTTACGTGAGTGTGTGTTTGGGTATTTTTATGCTTTCTGATTGCCTCCAGGTAGATGTAATCAGGAGATGGACTTCGCTTTTTCCTCGTCTTATTACTCGACTGAGAGTAACTGTCACAAGTGTTGGCTGCCTACCTGGTACATGACAGCTGGTATAGTTTCTTGCCTGGATGATGGAATTTTATATGGTGCGATTATAGCTTGACTATATGACCACAATTGCTGTATCTTCTTGGGTAATATAGGGAGAGAAAGAGCCCCCTAAATATAAAGAGGGGACCAAAAACCAAAACAGCAACAGCAAAAAAGTCAGATTGGATAATGTAGTGTTTAATTGCAGAAAAGAGAGAAGATGAAAAATAAAAATTCTGTGGCTAAATATGAGTATGACTTTAATGTCCCTCTCTCGCCCTCTTGCCTTCAAGGTTGCCTGAGAAATTTCAAGATGTCACTGTTGGTCATTATGATGTAACTCAGGATTTAATTTTTGGCCTGTTTCCTTTTTAGTCTGTGTCTCTCCCATTCCACAACTCTGTTCAGGCTTTTTTCCTAGTACTAGACATTTCAGGGCTGGCTGTGGCCATTTTTCACTGCTGTTTGGTTTTAAGCTGGACCTTTCCTTCTAAATTCAGCTTAGCAGATCTGTGTGCATGCATAGTAGAATGCTTCCAGGGTTGGGGAGGTGTCTACTAGCTTAGGCACCCCCTCTATGCATTAGACTGGAGGGGCACAAACAGCGAGAGATCAATGAATAGATACACACACACAAAAAGGAATGTCCACACCTTTATCTCCAAGGATCAGTCAGGCATCTGTGGTGGCTCTGATCCTTCCCCCACTCTGTCTTACCCAAGATGACAGCTCTGGGAGCTGTTGAGCCCATCAGATCACCGAAAGCACTACATTTCTTGCTTTTGCTACAAATACCACTGGCTGTAAGCCTTCAAACTTTCTAAATAGTCCTTTATATGTGGTTCAGAGTTCTGGGACTGTTGCCTGAACCTGCTTCATCTAGTATTCTGTGTTATTGCTGATGAGATCCTCATTGTACTTCTCCCCATTGCCATAAAGCCCCACCCTTTAATAAAGGTTTCTCATATGGATTTTAAAAGTAGATGGCATATAATTTAATATGCTTTCAGGAGTTTGAATCCAGGTAGAGGTTAAAAATATCAGAATGCCACAGGGACTTTCAGATGAAGAATCTGGGGTTATTCAGAAATGTTAAATTATAGAACCTCATTACAATTTTTTTCCTGAAGAAAGAACAATTTAAAGTGCATAAAATGCCCCGTGATTGTCATGTTTTATAGCATTGGCTCATTTGTGTCACTTTTTAAGGAAATTTACTTTGCTAACAGCAAAACTCTTGCTATTGAATTGATTATGACTTATATTATTTGACTCATGTTATAGTCAAGTGCGGTGGATTCAGTTCCAACTTATAGCAACCCTGTATAGTCCTTTCAAAATATTTTTTATATTTATCACTAATGTGCTTTTCCAGAGTTGGGTGATTTTCATGACCTAAAGAGGTTGGTCCTGCAGAATAATGCACTGGACCGTGTAAGGTCAGTTTGAACTGCACTGTCTATTCAAACCCACCAGCCACTTTTCGGGACACAGGAGCCCTTATGTGGCACTGTGGGTTAATGCGCCAGATTGCAAAGCCATTTGAACTGCAAGATTTGTGGTTCAAACTCACCAGCTATTCCTCAGAAACCCTATACAGGGTCGTTGTGGGTAGTAGTAGACTCAAGGGCACTTAACACAACATACTGGGTCACTATGGGTTGGAACTGATTCAACAACAACAACAACAACAAAGAAGTTTTAAAGTGAATGTTGTAGTCCTGGTGTGGCACATTGGGTCAATGTGTCAGATGCAAAATCATTTGATCTGCAAGGTCGGTGGTTCAAGCTGCTCCTTGGAAACCCTATACAGGGTTGCTATGGGTCAGAATAGACTTGATGGATAAACGATGAAGAATTTAGATATGATTTCCAAAAATGTACAGGTAATCACTTGCTCCAAAATGGTACTAGGGAGTAAAGAAATCTTATTCTATTCTCAACTCTTTTGTTAAGTAGCTCTTACAAATTTCTATTATTACCTTGTGCAAATTGTTATTTGACAGCATTTGGTTTGCTTTTCTCATATGCAAACAAGAAGTATACTAAAAGATTTAAAAAATCATTTCCAGTACTAAATTTCTGTGACTATTTGATAATAGATCTCAAATTTAAATATGTGAATAAGACAATAACAGAAGAAAGGATTCTCTTTAACTGCAACTAAGAAATGGAGATAAGAGTCAGCAACAAGGACCACAGGATTCCTATAATGTAATTCTACTCTCTCTTTTCAATTTATGATGTTTTAAATTAGATGCATTTAAAAAAAATTGCATTTTGCCTTTTCCTCCACATATTCTGCAAATATAAAGCATTACATCTGGACAGTATTGCTGTGCTGAGCACCACATATGCTGTTAAAAATTCAGAGAGGAGTATGGTAGGAGATAAAGCAATTGTTCTTTTTCTTTTTAAAAATTTTAACATGTGTTACTACTACCTTGCACTATATTGGAGAGTTATTACGACAAATTAGGTTTGTCTGAGAGACATTGCTGCTTATGTGTTTTTAAATATCATCTCTCTGACCCTCTCTATAACTCATACTTTATCACATCCTATTTTTTCTATGACATTGTAAAGGATTCAAGGAATGACTGACAGTAGGTTTACTTTTCAGAGTAGTGATTCATCTGCCTTTAAATAAATTATTGGAAAAAACACATTCTGTTCAATGAGGCAGAATTTCTTGAAAATATCCCCTCAAATGAACTAAGTTAGACATCCACTTACTGCTGGCATAATGATCAAAAGGATTTAGAAAGCACAAAGCAATTTGTAGTTGAAGTGATTTAAATGCCCTTTTCTGCCATATCCCTCGTTCTTGAATTTGTTCACTCACTGAATTTATGGATGCAATCTGGGAAAACAACAATGTTTTTGCCTCCCTAAGAAATTCCTTAAATTCCTTTCAGTGGCTATCAAAAGAAAATCTGACTTGCTCTTTGTGAGACATTTCTTACATACTCAGGAGCAGTAAGAATTTTGATACTTTAGGTTTCAGAAACAGAATCATAAAATATCCTTATTTCTTCTCCCCTTAAAAAGCATTGCTTAGAGCTCTGTAGTAGATTAATAAAACAACACAAAAACAAACAAAACAAAAAGTAATTATAGGCAGAGTGGCTAAGGCATGACTTTATAATCAGCCATATAATTGGATTCAAATATGTAGTATCTCAGAAATTTGCTAGGTCTGCAATTTTGGGTATTAAACAGTCAATTATGACCTGTGATGACCTCGTATGTGTCAGAGTAAAGCTGTGCTCCATAGGATTTCCAATGGCTGATATTTGAGAGTCTTCCTAGGAGTCTTTGGGTGGACACAAACCTCCAAACTGTGGTTATCAGCCAAGCGCCTTACTGTTTGTACCATCCAAGTATTTTCAGTATTACTCATAAGATATCTGATCCTCAGTTTCTTATCTGAAAAATAGGCCCCAACAATTATTGCTGTTATAATTTTTAAACTGAGACTATACATGTAATAAACTAACACAGTCCTTTTGATAGGCCCAGTAAATAATGGCTCTTATCAACTGGTTACTAGCCTTTTAATCTTATCACTTAAATTTGAGGACTTAAAAAAAAGTTTAAAAATGAATGACTCATTTGCCTTATATATTCCAGTGTTCTTGCATATCTACGACCACATTGCTCCCTGCCTATTCACTGTCATTTCCCCAACACAATACATGTTTCAATTGTAAGCCAAATTTATCAATGAATTCTATCTAGGTGGGATTTCAAAGCTGTTTTTTCTTTTTTGTTGTTGTCATCAAGCATACTAGATACACAGATACTACACATTTGTTGAGTCTTTGTTAAAACTAAAATTTAGGACATTGTTTTTATTTCAAATGACTTTAATTACAAATGTATTTAGTATTCAGTAGAAGGACAGTTTTTTTGTATTTACATTTGTATGCATATGCATTTTGTATTTACATTTGTATTCATATGCATTTATATTGTTCTAAACTCAGGGAGATTATACCTATTCCTCACTTATCAACTATCTCATAATCTGATGTTTCACATATATAACAATAGTACAAAATTTACTATCCAATTATTTTGTGCATTAATGACATATGCCTGTGAGTAATAAATGCCAGGTGAGAGTAATGCTGTCTGTGATGATTAAGGTTAAGTGTCAACTTGGCTGGACTATGTTTTTCAATAGTTTGGCAGTTATGTAATGATGTAATTTGGTAGTTATATAATGAACTTCTGGTATGGTGCTGTAGGATCGCACTGGACTGCAAATTATAAGGTCAACAGTTAAAACTCACCAGCTGCTCCTTGGTAACCCTATAAAAAATTGCTATGAGTTGGAATTGACTCAACAGCACTTAACAACAACAATAATGATGTATACTCACCCTCTGTTTTGTGATCTGATGTGGTCATTCTCCATTTTCACATAACAACATGTCCTTACCTAACCATGTCAATAAGTGTGCTTAAAAATAATGATGCTCACTGCTTATCTGAGAATGAAATACTGCCCTGTCCTGCAGCATCTTCAGAATCTTTGTTAAGCTTGAGACAATTGCCACTGCCACTGTGCCAGGCCATCTTGTTGGGGAAATTCTCTTTTTCATTGACCCTTCACCTTATTCAGTGTTATGTCCTTTTCGTCCCTTCTGATAACATGACCCAAGTATGAGAGAAGTTTCGCCATCCTGGCTTCCAAGTAGCATTTGGCTGTAATTCTTCCAACACAGATTTGTTTGTTTTTTTAGCATTCCGTGATAACTTTTAATAGTCTCCCTTAACACCATAACTCAAATGCACTAGCTCTTCTATGGTCTTCCTTACTGTCCAATTTTTACATGCATATGAAGCTATTGAAATACCTTGAGTTGGGTCAGTGTACTTTACTCTTTAAATTGACATGTTTTCTCATGAACACTTTAAAGAGGTCTTGTGCAGCAGATTTTCCTAATGAAATAACTTGGTTGATATTTTGACTGCTTCCATGAGTGTTGACTGTGGACTGAAGCAAAACGACATTTTTGACAATTCCAGTCTTTTCTAGATTTATTATGATGTTATTTATTGGTCCAGTGGTGAGTATTTTTGTTTTCTTTACATTGAGGTGCAACCTATATTGTACTGTAGTCTTTGATCTTCATCAATAAGTGTTTTAAGTTCTCTTTGCTTTTAGCAAGCAAGGCTGTATTATTTGCATATCACATGTAGTTAGTAAGTCTTTCTCTAATCCTGATGCCAAGTTCTTTTCATATAATCCAGCTTTTTGTATTATTTGCTCAGCATACAGACTAAATAAGTATGGTGAAAGAATACAACCCTGGCACAAACCTTGCCTGATTGAAAATCCTCTAGTATCCCTCTGCTCTGTACAAATAGCTGCTGCTTGGTCTATGTACAGCTTACTCGTGAGCACAATTAAGTGTTCTGAAATACTCATTCTCCAAAATGTTGTCAATAGATCCATACAATTGGAAGCCTTTGCACAGTCAATAAATCACAGGCAAACTCTTTCTGGTATTCGTTTACAATCAAGATCCATCTGATGTCAACAATGAGAGCCCTCATTCCACATTGTCACTGGAATCTGGTTTTAATCTCTGGCAGTTTCCTGTCAGTGTATTTTTGCAGTCATTGCTGTATTATCTTTAGCAAAATTTTACTTGCATATATGATTTTTGCATTCTGTTGGGTCATGTCTCTATAGCGTGAGCCCAAATATAGATATTTTTCAATGAGCTGGCTAGCTAGTTGTCTTTCAAATTACTTGACATAGATGAGTGAGTGACTCCAGTGCTGCATTAGTTTGTTGAAAGATTTCAATTTGTATTCCATCTGTTCTGGAGCCTGTTCTTTGCCAATGCCTTCAGTGCACCTTGGATTCCTTTCTTCACTACCATTGATTCTTGATCATATGCGATCTCTTGAAATGTTTGAATACCATCCATTTCTTTTTTGTACAGTGAATCTGTGTAGTCCTTCCATCTTTCTTTGATGTTTTCTCTGTCATTCCATATTTTGCCCGTAGAATCCTTTAATATTTCTAGTTGAGGCTTGAATTTTTACTTCAGTTCTTTCTGCTTGAGAAAACCTGAGCATGTTCCTCTCATTTGGTCTTCTAACTCCAGGGAGGTCTTTGTACACTTCACTATATTTTGAATATATACCACCTAAATTTTGAGACCACCTCATAAACAGATTTGATGTATTATATACTAATGAGAAAAGATCTTAAGAGTTGGAGTTTGGTGTCAAGAATATCATACAGGAAGAAAGCAAAAGTTCCTTAAAAAGACAAAAAAGAAGGAAAGTCTAAAATAGATGTCATGAGAGACCAAATCTTGTGCTTGAGTTTAGAGCTTCTAAAACAAAAAGCAGAAATGAAGAGGTAAAATAGCTGTACAGAAAATTTCAGAGAAGCTTGAAAAGACAAAGTCAACTATTACAATGAAATGTGTAGACTTGGAATTAGAAACCAAAACGGAAAAACAGACTCAACATTCCTCAAGTTGAAAGACCTGATGAAAGACTTCAGGCTTTTACTTGCAATATTAAAAAATTCTATAGGTAAAATATTGAATGATAAAAAGAAAATGGAATGAATACACACAGTCACTGTACCTAAAAGAAACTGTCTATGTTCAACCATTTTGAAAGGGAGCATATGATCAAGAAACAATCATACTGGAGAACAAATAAGATG
>NW_006408853.1:1844210-1846557 GCF_000296735.1 Chrysochloris asiatica
GACAAATGAGCTGGAGGTAGACCTACACTCCATACTGGAAGGAGGGCAAGCTTTGGAAATGCCTGAGAAGGAATTCAGAGAAGTGATTATAAAATGTATCAAAACATTTTACAAAACTCAACTTTACATTGGAGTTGAGAAAAATAAGGAAGAAGTCAGGAAAGCACTACAGAAACAATCAAATAAAATAGCTACAACACTGGAAACAATTCAAAACTTGCAGAAAGAGATCCAAATGATTAATAATAGAATATCAGAAATGGACAATACACTGAAAGGGGAAAGGAGTAGAATTGAAGATATGGAAGCCAGAACTAGTGAGGTGCAAGATAAATCTCTCAACACTACTAAGATAGAAGAACAAGCAGAAAAAAAGATTTAAAAAATCTGAAAAAGTCCAAGATTCATGTTGTACAACATGAAGAGGAATAACTTAAGAATTATCAGCATTCCAGAACAGGAAGAATCATGCAAGTCCACAGAGGAGATAGTTGAAAAGCTTCTGGAAGAAAATTTCCTTAACATCCTGAAAAGCAAAAAGATAAACATTCAAGAAGCCCAACAAACCCCAGGAAGGATACACCCTAAAAGAAAATCACAAAGACATATAATAATCAAGCTGTCCAAAATCAAAGATAAGAAGAGAATCTTGAAAGCAGCAAGGGAAAAGAGAAGTGTAACATATAAAGGAAGCAAATCAGATTAAGCTCAGATCTCTCAACAGAAGCAATGAAGGCAAGAATGCAATGGGGAGCTGTATATAAAGCCTTGAAAGAAAAAAAAAACAACTGCCAACCAAGAATCCTCTACCCAGCAAAGTTGTCAATCAAATATGAAGGTGTAGCTGAAAAGTTAATTGAATATAAAGTAACCACAACAGTGGGGTTGGGGCTGGGGGTTTAGGGGGAGGTGGAGGGAAGCTACAGTAGAGCATAGGGTAAGGGTAGACACATCATAATTTGGGTGTTGGGGAGGGTAATACAAGAAGGAGGAGGAAGTGGAGGAACAAGGTAGATGGGAGAACACTGAGACAGGTTTGCATTGCCTAAATGGAAGAGAGGTAAATAGTGATACATGTTCAACCTTAAAACAACAGGGTTCTGTGATACAGGGATCTAGGCATAGTTTGAAGATGGGAAATAATACTAAGATTCTTGAATGTCTTATGAATATTGGTTTCCCTTGCCTACTATTGTAAAATGACACTTGAGTGGGATCAAAAAGAATGTTGGGAAACATAATTACAGAAAACTTGTAAGCCTGTTTTCAGCCTATAACTGATTGGAATACCTAAAAGGGGTTATAGAACTTGCCCAGTGAAATAGGCCCTTGCAGAGCCTTCAGAACCTTAGGTGGACTCTTGAGTCCCATCGAGAACCTTCTGAGGTGGGACATTCCCACTAGAAAGGACAAACAGACCAGCCTGGAACAGCTAGAGTGACAGAAAATACATCTTTAAAGAAAGGTCATCAGGAAAAACCCAAATAAAAAATGGCAGCATGACTGGCTACTACAAGAATTAGCAAGCTGTTTGCTGGGAAGCCATTAATGCAAACAATCAAGTTCTTTCAGAACAATCCCCCCTCTAAGACTGAAACTCAAAAAGAACACATAAGCAGGCATGGAAGCTTGCTGGTGACTACACTGGTCTACTGGTGAGTGGAAGAGGCTTAAAAGCAGCAATGAAAAAACGGGCTAAATTCAACAATGCTCCATAGACTCCTGTTGACCTGGAAAGGACAGAGAGAAGAGGAAGGGCAGTTTGGTCTAAAGTATGGTGAGACCTGGGGACATCTGGGACAATGGACAAGGACATAGCCACATAGCTAGAGCTGAGAGTGAAGCATCAAGCTGATATGAATTGAGGGGAGATGCACAAGAACACGCAAACTTGCTGTTAGTACCCATTTAACCTAGCCTCGATAGCTTGATAAGGCAGGCAGAAAAACACAGACCCCAAGGTTGGGAAAATATTCAGGACCTAACCCACTCAGTTAGGTCCTGCTCCAAATGTACAAATATGTCCTTGACCAGCCATGGACTAGCTCTAATTAGGAGAAGCAGCCGACAAGACTGCTCTGTGTGGGGCATAGAAAAAGGCGAGTGGGAAGACTAGTTGTTTGTACAGGTCAGAGAGGTACAATAGGACCATCTTGAAATTTCCAGGTGGCTATGAAGACAAAAGGCCAATAGGTGTGCAGAGACATTATGTGTATTGTTGGAGAGAAAGGAATAGTCAGTTTTTGGTTTTGTTCTTCCTCCTTCAGAGAATGACACACAAGTTCATCTCTTGATCTCACACACCAGAAGGCAGTTGCTAAGCACCTAAGAATACACCAACATACAT
>NW_006408853.1:1846832-1860758 GCF_000296735.1 Chrysochloris asiatica
GTAAGAAGAACAATCAGACAAAAGAATGAAAAAATCAGAACAAAACTAAAGACTCATGTGGGACAACATGAATGAAAATAAAACCAAAAAGACTACCAACCAAGAATCATATACCCAGAAAAGTTGTTCCTCAAATATGACGGTGAAAATAGAACATTTCCAGATAAACAGAAATTAGAGGACTTTGTAAAAACCAAACCAGTTCTGGAAACATTAATAAAAGGTGTCCTTTGGACTGAAATTCAACAACAACAGACAGAAACTGGAGATTGATATATATGGCAGCACCACCTGGAATTCAGTCTAGGTATGGAGGTGTCCTGAATAGAACAAAACTACAGGATTGAAAATAGGGAGTCAGAGATGTTAACCTATGATGAAGACAATTACAAAGCAAAGTGAGGGGAAAATATAATTACAGAATTTCAAGTGTCGAAGAGTTCAGGTAGATTTCAAACTAAAACAGACTTGTTTAAAATGGGGAAGAAATTAATAAAGTATAGCATATTCTCAAAGAAAGTTAATACACCTTCACATTAAATCAAGAAAATGAAAATCAATGAAGATTTTTAAAACATTACACCCATGAAGAAATTGACAAGAAAAGGCACACACAAAAAAATGACCTCAGCACAAGAAAACATGTGGAATAAAAATGAGCTCAGCACAGGAAAACATGTGGAATAAAGAAAACAACAGCACCACACACACACACAAAACCACAGTAAAAAGACTGCAATCAATTTATACCTATCAATAATTACACTGAATGTCAATGGAATAAATTCTGTAGTCAAGAAACAGAGAGAGGCAGAATGCATAAGAAAACAGGATCCTTCAATATGCTGTCTATAAGAGACACAATTTACACATAAAGATATAGATTAAAAATTAAAGGATGGAAGAACTATATCAAGCTAATGGGAATAAAAAACTAACAGGAGTGGCATTATTAGTATTGTTGTTGTTGTTAAGTGTCATTGAGTCGGATCCGACCCATAGCGACCCTGTACAGGGTTTCTGAGGCTGTAAATCTTTACGAGAGCAGAACGCTTCATCTTTCTCCAGTGGAGCAGCTGGTAGTTTCGAACTGCTGGCCTTAAGGTTCGCAGCCCGATTCGTAACCACTATGCTACCAGAGTATTAGTATTGGATAACATTAATCTTAAGGCAAAAACCAGCATAAGAGACAAAGAACATTATTTTATAATTAAAGGATCAATGGATTAAATGGACAAAATCATAATAAATATCTTTGCTTTCAGGAAAACAGCCTAAAATTATATAAATCAAACTCTAATAAAATTAAGCAGTGAGGTTGGCCCAGGATCAGGCAGTGTTTCGTTCTGCTGTGCTATGGGTCACTATGGGTTGGTACTAACTCAATGACACCTAACAACAACAATAAAAATTTAAAAAGAAATACACAACTCTACAATGATAGCTATTGTTACATGCCATTTCATCTAGTCTGATTCATAACAACTCTATATAGTATTTAAGAGGAGAACTATTAGATTTGAACCACTGACCTTGTGGTTCAAACTGACATTGCAGTCAAACACTTATCCTACCTCACCTTACCAAGACTCCACAATAATAGTAGGAACTTTTAATACATCACTTTTGAAAAAGTACAGAACAAACAGAAAGAAAGTCAACAAAGATGTAGGGGAACTAAACAACACAATCAATCAACTTGACCTCATAGATTTGTACAAAGCACTCAACTCAGCAACACATTTTTTTCTAGTGCAATGGACATTCTACAGAATAGATAATATAGTAGGCCACAAAGCAAATCTTAATAAATTTAAAAACATCAAAATACCACAAATCATCATCTTAGATCATAATGATTAAAATTAAAAATAAAAATAGGAAGGTCAAGGAAATAAAATTAAATACAGGGAAACTGAATAACACCCAGCTTAAAATCTATTGGGAAATAGAACAAATAAAAAATGAAATTAAAAAAATTCTTTGAAGCTAATGAGAATGAAAACATAACATACCAAAACCTTTGAGATACAGCAAAAGCAGCGCTGTAAGGGCAATTTATAGCAATAAATGCTCACATCCAAAAAGAAGAAAGAACCAAAATCAACACATTAACACATCCCCAACAACTAGAAAAAGACTAGCAAAGGAAGCCTACAATCACCAGAAGATAAGAAATAGTAAAGATTAGAGCAGAAATTAATGAAACAGAAAACAAGAAAACAATAGAATCAACAAGACAAGAAATTGGTTCTTTGAAAGAATTAATAAAATTGACAAACCATTGGCAAATCTAGACAAAAGAAAGAAGGAGAAGACACAGTAGTCCCAAACACCTACACTCTTTTGTCATGCATTCAGCCCCCCCACCACCCATTTTTCAGTATTAGACATGAAAGATGCTGTCAGGAATAGAGTAAAGAAACTCCAAGCTTGAATCCAAAACTTGCTTGAGTCCAAACTCACATCTTCTAGATTTCCCTCTTTTTTCTTTTCCTGATTATTACCCCTCCTCACCCCACTTCTGCTTATAGTGGTCAGCTTGCTTTTCCTCCATTGCTTGATCAATTTTTCCCAGAGTTTCCTTTCCGAAAGAATAGCATCCATATCAATAACAATGACCCAAGATCACATAAACACAGCTCTATTTCTCCAAGTCCTTCAAAACAACTCCCAACATCCCCCAGACTCAGCAAGAAGCAGCCAGAATAAGAATGATGCCCTCATTTCCTATATCTCAACAGAAGATTGGAATGAGGGGGCCCAAGTGCAGTTATTTTGAGACCAACCACGGTAAGTCTCTTAAAGTCTATTTTCCTTAAGTTTCAATTTCCTGTTTTTGCCAATTGTTGCTGTTGTTGGTGTACTGTGGAGTCGGTTCTGACTCATAGCAACTCTGTACAGGGTTTCTGAGGCTATAAATCTTTACGGGAACAGAAAGCCTCATCTTTCTCCCATGGAACACCTGGTAGTTTCAAACTGCTGACCCTGAAGTTTGCAGCTCCATTCATAACCACTATGTCAGGCAACACCTCACAAAAGCCTATTTCTTCCACGGCTAGCCCCTGCTAAGCTCCACCTCCTCTAAGATCCTCATAAAAACCCTCAGCTTGTGCAGGAGGATGCTTCTGGCCCCTTTCAGCAAGCCCCTCCCAGGTTTATCTTGAATAAACCTGTCCTTGTAGTTGAAAAAAAGAGAAAAGCAACCCAATTTAAAAATAGGCACAGGACATGCACAGACACTTCAACAAGGAAGACATCCAGGCAGCCAACAAATATATGAAGAAATGTTTAGGATCATTAGCCATTGTATTTGTTGTTGTTACTAGGTGCCATTGAGTTGGTACCAACTACTAGTAACCCCATGCATAACAAAATGAAAACACCCCCTGGACCACAGTTGCTACACCTGAGCCCATTGCTGCCTCCTTGGTGCCAATACATCTCAATGGGGGTGTTGCTCTATTTCTTCAACCCTCCACTTTACCCAGCATGATATCTTTCTCCAGGGACTGGTCCCTACAGATATTATGTCCAAAATATGAGTGACGAAGTTTGGCCATCCTGACTTCCAAGGAGAACTCTGGCTGTACTTCTTCCAACACAGATCTGTTTGTTCTTTTTGCAGTTCATAGTACTTTCAGTATTCTCCTCCAACACCATAACTCTCAAATGGATCAATTCTTCTATGGTCTTCCATATTTATGGTCCAACTTTCACATGCATATGAAACCTCACATGCATATTGAAAATACCATGGCTTGGGTCAGGTGCACTTTAGTCAACAAACTAACATCTTTGCTCTTCAACACTTTAAAAGGGTCTTGTGCAGCAGATTTACCCAATGTGATACGTTGTTCTATTTCTTGACTGCTGTTTCCATTAGTGTTTATGGCTGATCCAAGCAAAATGAAGTCTTGGACAACTTTAACCTTCTCTCCATTTATATGGATATTGTTTATTGGTCCTGTGGTGAGGATTTTTGTTTTCTTTCTATTGAATGCAATCCATACGGAAGGCTGTGGTCTTTAATCTTCATCAGTAAGTATTTTAAGTCCTCTTCGATTTCAGCACGAAAGGTTGCATTATCTGCATATTATATGGCTGTTAATGAGTCTACCAAGTCTTTCTACAATACTGACGCCACGAGTTTATTCATATAATCCAGCTTCTCAGGTTATGTGCTTCGGATATACAATAAGTAAGGTGAAAGAATACAACCCTGGTGCACACCTTTCCCAATTTTAAACTATACAGTATTTACTTGTTCTGTTCGAACAACTGCCTCTTGGTCTATGTGAAAGCTCTTCATGAGCACAAAGAAATGTTTCAGAATATTCATTCTTCTCAATGAATAGCTTTTTATGATCCACACAATCTAAAGCCTTTGCATAGTCAATAAAGCACAGGTAAACATCTTTTTTATATTCTCTGCTTTCAGTCAAGATGCAACTGACATCAGCTTGAGCCTCTGGAAGTTCTTTGTCAATGTACAGCTGCAGATGTTTTTTATAATATTTAGTAGCACTTTACTCACATGGCATATGAAAGATATTGTCTGATGATTTCTACATTCCGTTTAATCTATTCTCTTTGTTTTTTCTCTTTTTTAAAAATATTTTATTTTATTTATTTATTTTTTAAAGTTTTAATTGTGAAGTGAGTGACAGTTTACATGGAGGAATAATTTAATAAAATAACTGAAAAAAATAATTTCAAAAGTCAGAAGGGGAGCATATATATACCTAAGAATAAAATTGAGAACGGATGGAAAGGTGGGTGGAATGTGAATAGGATATACAGGAGGAAGCAGAATAAATGTTGTTACATGAAGGGGATTACAATTATTGAAATGAAACAATGTGTATGAATTGTTGAATCTAAAATTGATAATCTTGTCTGTAAGCCTTCATTCAATTCACAACAAAAAGTTTAAAAAATCAAATTCCTGACCCCCCCATATTGTGAAATAATGGTTGTTATTTTAAGTCACATTGTATTGTGGTAATTATGCAGCCAGAGAATCAAATACACTTGGAGATGAATTAAATAGAGAACCTAATCCAAGCCTTCACTGTCCTGTAGGTATTGGACATGCTGCTTTACTCAGAGCTGTTCATTATTTAGAATTCTGTTGTGTGTCTGCTTGATGATTCATAATATGATTTGAAGTCTATGGACTATATGGGGAGGTTAAAATTTCATGGAAAAATGGAAAGAAAAGATAATGGGATTTTTCTATGAGCTTTAAAAATTATTATTACTTATTATTTTTTTAGGAGTCCTGATGTGATGCTGTGGGTTAATGTGCAAAGTTAGTTTAAACCACAAGGTTGTTGTTGATGTTGTTAGGTGCTATCAAGTCAGTACCGACTCACAGCGACCCTATGCACAGCAGAGTCGAGGCTTGAATGTTTTCTTCAGTTCACCCAGCTTGAGAAATGCTGAGGGTGTTCATCCTTTTTGGTTTTCTGATTCCAGATCTTTGCACATTTTGTTGTAATATTTGGCTTTATCATCTTGAGCTGACCTTTGAAATTTTCTGTTCAGCTCTTGGACCTCCTCATTTCTTCCATTTGCTTTAGCATCTCTACACTAGAGAGCAAGTTTCAGTGTGTCTTTTGACATCCATTTTGACCTTTTCCTTTTTTCTTGTCTTCTTAATGACTTTTTGCTTTCTTCATGTATGATGTTCTTGATATCATCCCACAACTCTTCTGGTCTTCAGTCTTTAGTGTTTAATGAATCAAATCTGTTCTTCAGATGATCTCTAAATTCAGGTGGGTTATATTCAATGTCATATTTTGGCTCTCATGGACTTATTTTCATTTTCTTCCACTTCAGTTTGAATTTGCATATGATTAATTGATGGTTTATTCCACAGTCTTCCCCTGGTCTTATTTTGTCTGATGATATGGAGCTTTTCCATCATCTCTTTCCACAGATGTAGTTAATTTGATTTCTGTGTATTCCATCTGGCAAGATCCATGTGTATAGTCATCTCTTCTGCTTTCTAAAGATGATATTTGGAATGAACAAAGCATTGGTTTTGCAGCATCCTATCATTCTTTCTTCAGCACCATTTCTATCACCAAGGCCATGTCGCTATGGGTCGGAACCGACTCGATGGCACTTAACAACAACAACAACAACAATGCCTAAGATTTAGGCATTAGTGAGCTGAAATGGACTGGTATTGGCCACTTTGAATCTGACAACCACATGGTTGACTATGCTGGAAATGACAAATTGAAGAGGAATGATGTTGCATTCATTGTCAAAAAGAGCATATCCAGATCAGTCATGAGGTACAATGCTGTCTGTGATAGGTTAATATCCATGCGCCTAAGGGAAGCCCAGTTAATACCACTATTATTCAAATTTACACACCAACCACTAAAGCCAGTAAGGATGAATTAGAAGAATTCTACCAACTACTTCAATCTGAAATCGATCAAACATGCAATCAAGATGTATAGATCATTAGTGGTGATTGGAATGCAAAGGTTGGGAGTAAAGATCAGTAGTTGGACCCTGTACAGGGTCGCTATGAGTCGGAACCAACTCCACAGCACATAACAACAACAACAATGCCTAAGATATAGATGTTTATGTTTTCCATTTCATTTTTCACAATTTCCAATTTTCCCAGATTCATACTTTGTACATTCCATGTTCCGGTTTTCAGTGGATGTTTACAGCTGTTTCTCTTCATTTTGAGTTGTGCCCCATCAGCAAATGAAGGTCCCACAGGCTTTTCTCCCACAAGCTTTATTCCATTCACATTATCACGGTCAACTCTGCTTTGAGGAGGCAGCTTTTCCCCAGTCGCATTTTGAGTGCCTTCCAACCTGAGGGTCTCATTTTCTGGCACTATATCTGATAGTGTTTCTCTGCTATTCATACGGTTTTCAATGACTAAATATTCAGAAGTAGTTCCACTCTTTCTTCCTAGTCTGTATTTGTCTGGAAGCTCATCTGAAACCTGTCCATTGTGGGTGACCCTGCTGGTATTTAAAATACCGGTGGCATAGCTTTTAGAATCACAGTAACTCACAAGCCCCCACAGTATGACAAACTAACAGACGAGTGGTGGCCTACACTTAGTAGACTATAGTAAACAAGCTTTATATGCATGAGGGGGAGAAAAAAAAAATTCGTGTGGCTTACTTTCTTTTGATATTTGCTTTATTTTGGTGGTCAGGAGCCAAACCCATAATATCTACAAAGTATGTCTGTACTTTGTATAAGAAGCAACAATCTGCTCTACTTGAGTACTATGTTCCCTTGTCATCAGCTTTTCCATTTCCTGCTGAAAATATACAGGCTCTTAATTCTTTAGTAGTTTTCAAACTCACCAGCACTTGGAAATCTATACAGCACTTAACAACAACATTGATCTTTTTTTTATTGCATATCTATATGCATTCTACTGCAATTTGTTACATATTTGGCAAATATTTTTATTCTTCAATTCCTTTATAGAACAGCTGCATCACTCATTCTTTTGATAATAAAATATTCAGAAACCCTGTTTTCAAAAATTTTGACATTACAGTTTATTTTCAAACTGCATATCTTTTAAACTGGCATTACTTGGTAAAGTTATAATGATTTATGCTGTAGTAGTTGTTGTTGTTAAATAGTGCTGAGTCGGTTTCGACTCATAGTGACCCTATATAGGGCTTCCATGGAGCGGCTGATGAGCTTCAACTGCCGGCCTTGTGATTCAAACTAAGTTTGCAGTCCAGTGCATTAGCCTGCAAGACCACACCAGGACTCCTTATACCAAAATAGATACACCACTACCATGCTTGGTAAGGTACACTGTCAAGGAAAAAAGAAAAAGACCCCAACAAGATGGATCGACACAATAGTAACAACAATGGGCTTAAACATAACAACAATTGTGAGAATGGTGCAGGAACCAACAGTATTTACTTCTGTTGTTCATAGAGTCACAATGAGTTGGAACTAGCTCAATGGCACCTAACAACATGTTTTCTGTTGTATAACATAACAGTTTGGCAATTGGTAAAAGAACATGTACCAGTGATTCTAATAATTGAAATACTAATCCAGAGTTTCCTTTTAAGTGGTGAAAGCCTATTAAAATGAATTCATTAAACGATAACAACAAAAATCCCTACTGCTGGGCAAGACAATTTCATGTAGAATGCTATCACTAGCTTCATTGTTCAGATGTTGCGATTTACATAATTACCGACCTGAATCACTTTGGAGGTTTCAATATTCTTTCAGCATTAGCATAAAGAGAGTATCTTTTATACCTTTGGCTCCTTTCTTTAATTTTAAACTCATGACTCTTTAATAGGTCTACATCCGTTATATTAAGGAATGTCAGCTTCTGGCTCCCTCTTGCGGATAAAAGCTCATGGTGCTCCTTTTACTGGCAGCTGTAGTTTGTTTAGGGAAATGATTTGCATTTCTGAAAAATTGTGGCTCACTTCTTTTCAGTCACAGGGTTGAGAAGTTGAGAGAAATTTCTATTAAAGCAAACATGTGATATTGAAAAAACAAAAACAACTCTAGATAAATCAATTGCATGATTTGAATTACTGAGTTTTTAGGTATGATCCTTTGTTCTCACTTAATTGATAATAGGGAGTCCTGGTGTCACGCTGTGGACTAATGCTCTGGCCTGCAAGGTTGGTTTGGATCACAAGGTCAGTGGTTCAAGCTCACCAGATGCTCCTCGGAAACCCTATACAGGGTCTCTATGAATTGGAACCGACACAACAGCACTTAACAACAACAATTGATAATAGGAGTACTGGTATGGTGCTGTAGGATCAGCACTGGATTGCTAACCATAAACTCAATGGCTCATACCTACCAGTCTTTCCTTGGAAACCCTTGACAGGGTCTCCATGAGTCAGAACTGACTCTATGACATATAGCAACATCATTGATAATATAGAAGTTCTGACTTGGCACTGTAGGATAAGCATGGGACTGTTAACAGCAATGTTGGTGGTTCTCACCGACAAGTTGCTCCTTGGAAACCCTGTACAGGGTCACAATGAATCAGAATCGATTCAATGGCACACAACAACATACTGATAATAAACAAAGGCAAACCAGTTAATTCTGACTATTGCAACCCAATGTGTAACAGAGCAGCTAAATGTAATACTGTTCTATACTGTTTTCTAGGCTTTATTCCTTACAGAAAGGATCTCTGGTGGTGCTGGCTGTAGGAGAAGCATGGGATTGGGTTAACATAGGTTGGCAGTTCAAAACCAACCAGTTGCTCAGAAGAAGAAAGATGTGGCTTTCTGCTGCTATAAAGATTTACAGTCTTGGAAGCCATATACAGCGTCACTATGAGTCAGAATAAATTGGATGGCAGTGGGTAGTCTTTATGGAAGCAAATCACCAGGCATTTCTTCCAAGATGCCACTGGGTAGGTTCAAACTAATAGCCTTTAGTTTAATGTAAGTATTGGTCATTTAATGGCCACAATACAGTCTGTGAAATAGGACCTTCGTTGTTTGGACATTGTGCTATAATAACCTTGTTAAAACCTCATGGAACCTGCTTCTGGTTGATTTCTTGATTGCTGCTTCCATGAGTGTTGATAGTTGATCTAAGGAGAATGAAGTCCTTGACAACTTCAATCTTTTCTCCATTGATAAGAGTGTTGTTTATTTGCCCAGTGGTGAAGATTTTTGTTTTCTTGACATTGAGAAGTAATCCATACTGAAAGCTATGCTCTTTGATCTTCATCAGTAAATGTCTTAAGTCCTCTTCACTTTCAACAAGCAAAGTTGTATCATCTGCATATCGCAGGTTGCTAATGAGTCTTCCTCCTATCCTGATGTCATGTTTTTCTTCATATAACCCAGGATCTCGGATTATTTGCTCAGCACACAGGTTGAATAAGTATGGTGAAAGAATCCAACCTTGTTGCACACCTTTCTTAATTTTAAACCATTCAGTGTTCCCATGTTCTGTTTGAACAACTGCTTCTTGGTCCAGGTACAAATGCCTCATGAGCACAATTAAGTGTTCCAAAATACTCATATTTCACAATGTTGTCAATAGCTTGTCATGATCCACACAATCAAAAGCCTTTGTGTAGTCAATAAAGCACAGGTAAACATCTTTCTAATTCTCTGCTTTCATTGGACATCAGCCAAGATCCATTGGACATCAGCAATGATATTCTTCATTCCATGGCCTCTTCTGAATCTGGCTTGAACCTCTGGAAGTTCTCTGTCAATGTATGCTTGTAGCCATTTCTATATTATCTTTAGTAAAACTTCACTAGAATGGGATATCAAAGAGATCTGCTGCACAAGACCTTTTTAAAGTGTTGAAAAGCAAAGATGTCAGCTTGAGGACTAAGGTGCACCTGACTCAAGCCATGGTATTTTCAATAACCTCATATGGATGTAAAATCTGGACAGTGAATAAGGAAGACCGTAGAATAATTGATGTGTTAGAGGAGAATATTGAAAGTGCCATGGGCTGCCAAAAGGACCAATAGATCCATTTTGGAAGAAGTACAACCAGAGTGCTCCTTGGAGGCCAAGATGGCCAAACTTTGTCTCTCATAGTTTGGACATATCATCAGGAGGGACCAGTCACTGGAGAAGGATATCATGTTTGGTAAGGTGGAGGGTCAGAGAAAAAGAGGAAGACCCCCAATGAGATGGATTTTCCTAGTGGCAACATTGATGGACTCAAGAGTGGCAACAGTAGTGAGGTTGGCCCAGGATCGGGCAGTATTTCATTCTGCTGTGCATAGGGTTGCTATGAGTCAGTGGCACCTAACAACAACAACAACATAGCTGTTGTTACAGCTGCTGACAGAGGTCAGATTATGGACAGCAGCAGTAGTGACTGCAGGAGTGGAGAGACAGAGAGAGAGAGTGGCGTGCACTCACGCCCCACACACTGTTTCACCTGCCTGCCAACTGGACAAAGCTCAAAAGTCATGTCCTCTATTTCACCTTCTCTATCCCACCCATGGTCCAGTGTGGCAAGACACTGGGTTTAGGATGTCTTTAACATCATAAGGGGAAATCGTTAACAGAAAGAGAGCTCTTTTTTTTCTTTAAAAATAGTAGCAACAATAATAAAAATTATATACTTGTGGGACTAAAAACATTGCCCAAAAGACATTAAGGGCTACATACTTGTAACTGAGTGTAAACTGTGTCACTTAGGGACCTTATGGGACTACTGGTAGGACACTGTAGGATATTCACTGGACAGTGAACCACAAGGTCAGTGATTCAAATTCACCAGCTGCTCCTTAGAATCCCTGCACAGGATCACTATGAGTCAGAATTGACTTGACAACACTTAACAACATGAACCTTATGTATTAATAATCATTATTATCGAAAGATCATCACTCATTTGTCAGTTTGTCATACTGTGGTGACTTGTGTGTTGTTGTGATGCTGGAATCTATGGCACCAGTATTTTAAATACCAGTGGGGTCACTCATGGTGGACAGGATTCAACAGAGCATGCAGACTAAGACAGTGTAAGAAGAAGGAGAGGCAGATCATTTCTGAAAGATTAGCCATTGCAAACCTTATCAATATCAATGAAACATTGTCTGATATAGTGCCCATATAGAATCCCTCTGGTTGAAAGGCACTCAAAATACAACTGGGGAGAGATGCTTTCTCAAAATAGAGTTGACCTTAATGATGTGAATGGAATAAAGCTTTTGGGGCCTTCAATTGCTGATGGGACACATCTCAAAATGAATAGAGACAACTGTAAGCATCATTAATAATTGGAACATGCAATGTATGAAGTATGAATCTAGGTAAATTGGAAGTTGTCAAAAATAAAATGGAACATGAAGATTCATATTCTAGTCATTAGTTATCTGAAATGAATTGGTATTGGACCTTTCATTTAGATAATCACATGAGTTACTATGCTGGGAATGACAAATTGAAGAGGAATGGCATCACATCTCAAGATCAGTCTTGAAGAGAGACTTCTGGCAAGATGATGGTCTAGGATGAAATGCTATACAGACCCTGTACAACAAACATTCAGAAGATCAAATGAAACCAATGGAAATGATAGTCTTGGAACCCTTAGTATCAGAAGAAGTGATAGAGAAGTGGATTTTATGCTTTCTAGGAGAATAAACAGAGCAATTCTGGTAAAAAGGGGAGAAAGATGAACTATGTTGGCTAGCTAGACATAACATGACCATCTTGAACCCTTGTGAAGAGCTTTGGAAATAGACAATGACTTAGTGGTGCAGATGTGAACTGGTGATTGGCAATAAGAAAAATGTGATTCTGTCTTGTTCTCGATACTGCCCTGGTGACCAGAGGCATGGCCAGCCTGTACCCTCATCCACCCTAGTGTAGCAACTGCTCTCCAGTAAATTGGAGCTGAACAATTGTCAACCTCACAGTTGAGGGCCAAATAATTTTGAGTGGGGTGCTAACTGCACAGCTCCTGGTGCCTAGATTCAAGTGGGCTCTGCTTCAGACCTGCAGAGTACGTTCTAGCCAGTCATGCACTAGCTGAAAATCTTGTGGCCAATTGTCCCACCTCTGGCTGCCTGTTAGTCTTGGAAGAAATGCAGCCAGAGTGCACCTTGGAGGCCAGGATGGCCAAACTTCATCTCTCATACTTTGGACATATTGTCAGGAGGGACCAGTTGCTGGAGAAAGATATCATGTATGGTAGGGTCAGAGAAAAAGAGGAAGACCCCCAACGAGATGGCTTGGCCAAGTGGCAATGAACTCAAGCGTGGCAACAGTAGGGAGGTTGGCCTACGATCGGGCAGTGTTTCGTTCTGCTGTGTATAAGGTCGCTATGAATCGGTACCGACTCGATGGCACCTAACAACAACAACAATAACAACAACAATATGCTCATAGTCATCTTTTATATCGTTAAATGCTTATTTGTAATGAATAGGTCTTTGTAAACTCTACCCTGTGGTTTGTAGCATCATTTCTATCATCAAGGGCATAATTTGCAGTACTGATCCTTCCTCTTCATGTCCAAGTTTTGCATTCCAATCCCCAATAACTATCGATGCCTCTTAGTTGCATGGTTAATCAATTTCAGACTGAAGAATTTGGTAGAATTGCTTTGTCTCTGGCTCTAGTGGTTTGTGAGTAAATTTAATAGCTGTGTTAAGTGGTCTTCCTTGTTAGCCAATGGGTATTATTCTGTCACAGATGGCATTGTACTTCAATATAGATCTTGAATGCAATCTATTGGACTATGAATGCAATGCCATTCCTCTTGAATTTGTCATTCCAGCATAGTTAACCATATAATAATCTGATTCAAAATGGCTGGTAACCAGTCCATTTCTGCTCGCTAATGCCTAAAAAATTGATCTTCATGTGCTCCATTTCATTTTGACAACTGCCGGTTTTCCTAGATTCATATTTTATACATTCTATGTTTCAATTGCTAATAGATATTTGAAGTTGTTTCTCTTACTTTTTAGTTGTGCCATTAGCAAATGTAAGTCCTGAAAGTTTTACTCCAGTGAAAAAGAGGAAGACTTCCATGGAATTATATTGACACAGTGACAGTAGCAAGGGGCTCAAATGCAACAATAGTTGTGAGGATGATGCAGTATTGGGCAGTGTTTCCTTCTGCTGTGTATAAAAATTGAGGATGATATAGTAATGGACAGGGTTTCCTTCTGTCGTAAAAGGGTCACTATGAATTGGAACCAACTTGATAACACCTAACAAAAGCAACAGCAACCACAACAGCAATATGGTTAGCATATTGTTCGTTCTGATAATACATAGAGATTTTCCTTTAGGAAAAAAAAAAAATCTAGTTTCAACCTTAGACTTTAAAAGTTGCTTAATAATTACTAAAGTTCCAGATAATCTAGCTTCAACAAATTGACAAAGTAACTCTCTCTATATATAAATGTTATAT
>NW_006408853.1:1860959-1861857 GCF_000296735.1 Chrysochloris asiatica
TGGATTAAAAGCTTGCTTCAACCACTTAATGCTTCACATTAGTATTGCAGTATCTCCAGGAATCATACACATTTCTGTCAACTAGTTCTTTTTTTTTTTTTTTAATAAGGTTTTTATTGTGGATTGAGTGAAAATTTACAGGGCAGATCATCAGTTTTACATTCAACAAATCATATACCTTGTTTCATTACAATTATTATAATCCCCTTCATGTACCATCAGTTAGCAGTATTTCTCTCTATTCACTTTAGCTTTTTTTAAAAAACAAAAAAACACTCAGGCATATATAATAATTTATACCTCCAAGGTGCAAATTCTGCAAGTTTGCCTCCTGGCCACAGGCTCTTAGTCCCTCTCTTCCCATGAATCTAGAGTCCTCAGCCATTCCCTCTCTCCTTGTCCCCATCTCTGACTCTTGTCTCTGGTGTTGCTGCTTCTCTGGATAAGGTCCTGCATTCTGCTTATGCTCTTCTCCCTTCATGGTCCTAGAGTCCTCTGTTTCTGCACTGTAAGACTAGCCACGCACCTGTTTTTGTTACAAAACTTCTACCTGTACAATTTTGACAAACACAATTAGTCATGATAACAATTATTCACTATTGAATCATGCGAATCTTCTCCCCATCTCTTTTCACTAAAACCATCTAGACAAGATGAAAACTATTCAGTGGGGACTCTTCCTCCCTCCCCGCTGAAACTAAACTCCCTCTTGAAACTTTGTACGCCAGTCACTTCGTGCTTTTATTGCCCCCTCATTTTAGGTAGCCAGTATCTAAGTTGCCCGTCCTTACCTACCCTATGTACAGGGTACTTGATTTGAAGACTTAAATTGGTACTTGATGTTAAGACTCCTTTCCTCTCTGTTGGTATTTAGAGTTACGACCTCCATGAGTATAGG
>NW_006408853.1:1867569-1869124 GCF_000296735.1 Chrysochloris asiatica
CTTCGTCTCTCCTACTTTGGACATATTGTCCGGAGGAAACACTCGTTGGAGAAGGATGTCATGCTGGGTAGGGTGCAGGGTCAGAGAAAAAGAGGAAGACTCCCAACGAGATGGATCAGCCAGGTGGCATCATTGATGGACTCAAGTATGGCAGCGGTAGTGAGGTTGGCCCAGGATCGGACATTGTTTTGTTCTGGTGTGCATGGGGTCACTATGAGTAGGTTCTGACTCGATGGCACCTGTCAACAACAACAACAACATAGTCATAAATTATCTGGTGCTGCCATAACAGAAATATTGCAGGTTGATGGCATTATCAAACAGAAGTTTATTATCTCATAATTTAGGTAATAAATTCTTATTATAGGCTCTAAATGAAGGCTTTCTTTCTTAGTCAGTTCTGGAGGAAATTCCTTGTCTGCTGTAAACATCTGTGGGCCCAGTATTCCTTAGAAAGTTCCATGTGTTTTGGCATCCATATTCGTATGGATTTAGGAGGTTTTTAACACAGGGATCCTGAGTTCCAAGGGAGTGCTCTGCTCTTGGCTCTTCTTTCTTGGTGATACTGTGATCCTTCTTTCTCTACTCTCTTCTATCTCCTTTTGTCTATATCTGGTGTGGCACTGGACTGCTAACTGAAGGGTTGGTGGTTAAAATCCACCAGCTGCTCCTTGGAAATTCTATTCAGGCTGACTATGATTTGAAACTGACTCAAAGGCACTTAACAACAATAAGATAAAAGGTTATGCAGGTCACACCCACCCTAGGGAAACTTCCCTTACATAGAATTAACTCTGAGAACTGAGTAAGGGTAATGTATCCCAACCAAATCTTACAATTGATTGTAAATTATATCATAGAGAATAGTTATATCATTACATACATAGAAAACATTATCACTGCATACCTGTCAAGCCACTGAGAATTGTGGTCCAGCCAAATTGGCAGATTTTGGGGAGAACACAATTCAATCCATGACATATGAGATGCGGTTTCAAAAAGTTCATGGTAAAATAGAATTGATAATGGAATTTTCCCACAAATGTTTTGAAGCCCCTTGCATGCATATGAATAGATGATAGATAGATTGTTTGATGAAAGCTTTGAAAATGTTCATTCAAGTTTGAACCCTCCTGAGAATTTGTATTTCTACCCTATATATATTGAATCAGTATTTTCATTTTAACAAGATCCCCAGGACCTATAAGAATCACCTTAAGTTCTTGTTAAAATATAGATTCTAAATCACTATCTAGGGTGAAAATTTAAAATTTCAGTAGGGTGTTGAACTGGAAAGGATTGGTTTGAAACCCTGATACATATATGAAGGTCTGGTTTATGTTCATTTGCTTTTTTTTTTTTTTTTCAATTTAAGGTTTTTACTGTGGATTGAATGAAAGTATACAGGGCACATCATCAGTTTCACATTCAACAATTCATATAACTTGTTTCATAACATTGATTATAATCCCCTCCATATACCATCAGTTAAAAGTATTTCTCTTTATCCACTTTAGCTTTTTTTTAAAAACACACAAACAAAAAAACCCACTCA
>NW_006408853.1:1872337-1874323 GCF_000296735.1 Chrysochloris asiatica
TATATATTTTATATACTTTTTAAGAGTGTAGTAAAAGACTGGGAGAGTAGTGTAATTTGTTACATGTTAATTTCCTGCCAAGTTTCAGGATTAAGCTTTGGCATTTTAATGGGTATAACAAAACTGCAGTTGGTAAGATCAAAAATGTATTTCAAATTTCAGCATCATCAGAAATTCAGTAAAGATCTCAATATACAAAAAAAAATAAAAAGACATATAAATATAAAATTATTATAAATTAAAAAGTGTAAAAGCACCCATTCCAACCAGAAATCAAAGCTGGTGAAGAACCTGTTGCTGTTGTTTTTGTTGTTAAGTGTTGTCAAGTTTCTTCAAGAAATTGCTGTGGTGTTTTGATCTGTTGAAGTAGATACTTTCCTAAATTTTTGTGTCATTCTCACTCATTAATATTAAAAATATATTAATATACTGTCCTGGACACATTACATGAGAGTACTCATTGCTAAAGTAAGAGAGTTTAAGAGCCTTTGTCACAGAAGTGAGAAGGATTTAGAGCCAACTGACTCCAAATCCCACCTACAGTTTTTGAGTTTGCTACAATGCCTCACCCCTCACACATTAGGGAGAATGGCAATGCCACCCTGTTCCTGATGATTTCTTTGTTTAGTCCTCATGGAGAATTTCTTGTCACTTTTTCTCTGATCCTCTCCATGGTTCCAAGTAAAACAATATGAATCATGCCTCTTAGTGCTGTATTGATTTAGATCTTTTAGTCTTACAGGAATCATGTTGGTATTTCAATGCTCTCATACATGAACTTGGGAAAGAGGCTTAAAATATTAGTTCTTCAACTCTTATTCTTGTTTTCATTAGCTGACATTTTTTTTTTGTTGTTTTTTTTGGCAACACCATTCAAAACAATGAAATGTTGCCCAGTCTAACACATCATCATCATGATTGCTATGTGTTTTAAGTCCTTTATTGTGGTCACAGTTTATTTTGAAACCCAAAGTTAACAAGCTCCTGAGACTTAGGAATTCAAAAATCAGAACACTAAACTGGAAGTTCTTATTTCTAAAAATCTGGAGGATGTAACAATTACAATTGCATTTCTTCTGAGATTCTCAAGAGTGAGAATATGATAAAAATAATTATCTTAATAAATTATCCTGCAACCTTTTTCTTTCTTCATGTATATTTTAGAATCTGCTGATTTAAAAACTTGATGCAGGAATGGTAAAGGCATGATATTATTATTATTATTTTAGAAGCAAGTGCTGTCTTCCTTACCCATGTTGTTGTTGTTAAATGCCATGGAGTTGGTCCTGTCCTACAGTGACCCTGTGTAGGGTTTCCAGGAGCAGCTCGGGAGCTTGAATCACCAACCTTTCAGTTCAAATGGCTTTGTGGCTTGGCACATTAACCCACAGCACCAAACCAGGACTCCTCTTCCTCACCCATGGAAGACAGTTATTCAAAGTTCATTTCTATCCAACAGTCCATACTTATTAATTCTCAATCTAATAAGTAAGACAGCCATTATGAATGGATTAGAATCAGAAATTGAGATTAAAATATACTTTCCATCTATACTCAAGGCTGTGTAATGTGAGAAACTTTAAGTTTGTGTGTTGTCAATGAAAATGGTAGGAAAATGGTGAGGGTGTTTTAGAAAAGGAGAGAAGAATAAGATTGTGTGCTTCAGAGAAGCATGTACTCCAACTGAACCCAATCTGAATATAGCATTTACTCTTTAGGCTTTGTATTAAAGACTTTATTTTCAGAGTGCATCCAGTAATAATCAGGTTTTTTGAGCCATGTAAAGAAACAGATACCTTTATCTTGCAAATTATTTTGCTTAAAATAAAATCTCTAGGTGATAAGTTGTGAGGAATGCACTTATCATTGTCAAAAACTTTGAAGTCAAATTAATATATTAACATCAGAAAGTTGAAGAAGAAGAAGAAGAAAAGAAGAAAGAAAAGAGAGAGAGAGAGAGAGAGAGAGAGAGCGCCAGAGAGAGAG
>NW_006408853.1:1874423-1879114 GCF_000296735.1 Chrysochloris asiatica
TGTGGCCTTAATACTTAGATGGGTGTGTATTTTGGTATTTTTTATGCTTTCTGAATGCCTCCAGGTAGATGTGATCAGGAAATGGGCTTCCCTTTCACTCTTCTTTCTGAGAAGTTTCAAGATATCACTGTTCGTCATTTTGACATAACTTAGGATTCAATTTTCAGCCTATTTCCTGTTTTGTCTGCTTGTCCCAC
The DNA here is from genome assembly GCF_000296735.1 of Chrysochloris asiatica. Taxonomy (NCBI): domain Eukaryota; kingdom Metazoa; phylum Chordata; class Mammalia; order Afrosoricida; family Chrysochloridae; genus Chrysochloris; species Chrysochloris asiatica. The sequence continues at coordinate 1,874,621 of NW_006408853.1, forward strand.
TCCACAATCCCTGTTCAGGCCTTTTTTATAGTTGGAAACAGTTCAGGGCCGGCTGTGGCCATTTGGTTTTAATTGGAAACTGTCTCTTTAAATTTCGAGGAGATCTGTGTGCATACATAGTAGAACCCTCCGAGGGTGGGGCTGGGGTGCCCACTAGCTCAGGCACCCCTATAGTCACCAGAGTGGAGGTGCACAGAGAGCAAGGGACCAATGAAGAGATACCAAAAGAAAAGAATGTCCACACCTTTATCTCAGTGGTTCTGCCAGGTGTCTGTGGCCGCTCTGATCCTTTCCCCACGTGGTTTCACCCAAGATGGCGGCTCCTGGAGCAGTCGAGTGTCCCGGACTAGAAAGCAATAGATTTCTTGCTTCTGCCACTAATTCCCCCAGCTGTGAGCCTTCCAACCTTCTAAGTATTCCTTTATATATGGTTCAGAGTTCTGGGACCATCCCCTGAGCCTGCTTGGTCGAGAACTCTGTGTTTTCTTGGCGGAGCTCTCTGCTATATGTCCACCCGATCTGCCATCTTGTTTGTTCTTTGTTCATTTGCTTTTACCAGGGAGAAAACTATGAAAAGAAAGTGCATGTTAATCTATCTGTATGAGTAGTATTGATGGGGAAAAGATCATAAGTTTGTTCAAAGATTTAAAAAGCAGATGCCATTTTTAGGCTAAATAAAATGTATGTTAAACATAACATGATGTTTAAAAAATACTAAATTATTGTAATTATTTTTCTCTCAAATATGCATTTTAGAAGAAAACAAGTCTCTACAATGGATGGAAGAAGCTTTGGCAGCATAGTGGTTGCGAGGAATGCTTTGCTTATTGAAGAGCAAAGATGTCAGGTTGAGGATTAAGGTGTGTCTGACCCAAGCCATGGTATTTTCAAAAACATATTGTATTAGGCAAAATTGCTGAACAAGGCCTCTTTAAAGTATTCAAGAGCAAAGATGTTAGTTTGAAGACTAGGATGCTTTTGATTCAAGTCATAATATTTTCAACACCTTTATATGCATGTGAAAGTTGTACAATGAATAAGGAAGACCATAAAAATTTGAAACATTTGAATTATGGTGTTGGAAAAAATATTAAAGATACAATAGACTGACAGAAGAATGAAGCTATATTGGAAGAAGCATAACCAGAAGGCTCGTCAGAAGCCAAGATGGTCAGACTTTGTCTCTCATACTTTGGGCTTATCAGGAGGAGCCAGTTCCTGGAGTAGGACATCATGCTTGGTAAAGTTGAGGATTGGCACAGTGGCTGTAACAATGGTTTAAGTGTAGTACTAATGGTGAGGATGGCACAAGACCAGGTGACAATTTATCCTTTTGTACAAAGTGTTACTATAGACCAGAACCAACTTGATGGCACCTAACAACAACCACCACCATAACAAAATCAACAGGAAGAATAGTCTTGGTGTTGTGCTGTCATAATACTGGACTGTAAAACAAAATGTTGATAGTTTAAATCCACCAATTACTCCTCGGAAACCTATATCAGACCAATATAATTCAGAATTGTCTTGACGGAAGTTTACAACATCACCAACAATAATACAAACTGAAATAAACAAGGAAGGACCTAGCCTAGATTCATACCTTAAATTCAGATTTATCAACTCCAGAGCCTATTAGATAAAACAAATTTCTGTGTTTTAAAACCACATGCTTTTGGTATTTGTGTCACAACTACAAAGTATAATTTAGACACTTGAGAATATGTTTCATACTTTCTTTTACTTGAAAACAATCAGCAAAAATATACAGTCTACTATAGCCTAACCTTGTTGTTATGTACTGTTCAGTCTTACCCATACCCAGCAAGACAGTAACGTTATTTGGTAGGAATTACAAACTAAGGCTGCTGTTAAGTGCCCTGAAGTTAGTTCTGACTTGTAGTGATCCTGTATAGGATTTCAGAGGAGTGACTGGTGGGGTGTTTGAATCACAGACCTTAGGGTTCAGTGTTTATCTTACAGTAATACCACACACTACTACAGTTTAATAGAGCACAACACAATATTGCTGTAAGTTTCCTATGGATTATTTAATAATTTCAGATGTAATTTCTACCTGTTATGAACTCCAAAAAAATTCCAAAACTTTGGTCATTAGCATTTAATTAGAGTAGTAAGGTAACTATTATTAACAGCATTATGCTCTGTACCTACTTTAAACTAAAATGCTGGTACATTTGTTCTATGTGTTTGAAGTAAATTGAAGTTTATTTTGCATTAGTAATTTAGATTAGTTGGATGTGGTTGTGTTATTGTCTTCGAAATGTTGAGGTTGATAAAATACAATTAGCCACTTATCATACCATTGTCAGTTCTATTTTGATTTATTCTGAAGGACTAGACACACTAATTTTGTTAACCAAGAATTTTTTTTTCTTCAGGTTTTAATGTAAAGGCTGCAGAATAACACCTTGGGAACAGAGGAACTGGATATGATGAGTTTCACTTTGATGTCTTTAATTAGCCCATTGATATTTATACCTTTGAAAATAAATGCAATGATAATGAATGTAGTCATACTCTGTTGTTGTTGGTAGGTGCCATCAAAGTGGTTCCAACTCATAGCAACTCTACTTACAGCAGATGAAACACTGTCCAGTCCTGTGCCCTCCTCATAGTCATTGTTATGTTTGCATTCGTTGTTACAGCCTCTGTGTCAATTCATTTCATTAAACAGTTTCCTCTTTTTTCAGACTCTCTTTTTTCAGACTCTCTGCTTTACCAAGCATAATATCCTTTTGGGACTAGTAATATCCTATTAGGACTAGTCCCTTCTAATAGCAAAATGTGGTGAGATGAAGTCTGGCATTCCTTGCTCTCAAGAAATATTCTGGCTGTGCTTTCTCTAAAATGTTTGTTTTTTGGCAGTCCTTTGTGTATTCAGTATTCTTTGTCAACACTGTAATTCAAATGCATAAATTCTTCTCTGGTCTTCCTTATTCATTGTATATGAGATGATTGAAAATGCATGGCTTGGGACAAGTGTACCTTATTCTTCAAAGTGACATATTGGCATTTTAATACTTTAAAGATACCATTTGAAGCAGATTTGCCTGATGCAATATGTCCTTTGATTTCTTGAGTGCTGCTTCCATAGGAATTGATTGTAGATCCACCAAACCAAAAGCCTATGGCACTGAGTCAGTTCTTATTCACAGTAATCCTACAGGACAGAGTCCTGGTGTGGTACTGTAGGATAAGCATTGGGCTGTGGTTCAAACCCACCATTCACTCCTCTGAAACCCCATATAGGATCTCTATGAGTATGAACCAACTCGAGAGCACTTAACAACAACAGCCATAGCTTGTAACCCCCACTAAACAACTTTACTGCCCTTCTGGGTCTGTGCCTTAAGGATTCTGAGACTGTAAATCTTTATGGAAGAGCATAGCCTCATTGTTCTTCCTTGGAATGGCTAGTGGGTTTGAACAGCTAATTTGTGGTTAGTAGTACAATGCTTAATCCATTACACCATGAGGACTCCCTGATCTGGGATTCAAGTAAAACTAAATCCTTGGCAACTTCAATATTTCCTGCTTCTCATGATGTTGCTTATTGGTCCAGGTATCAGGATTTTTGCTTTCTTCAACTTGTGTAATCCATCATGAAGATTGTAGTCTTTGTTCTTCATCAGTAAGTGCTTTCACTTTCAGCAAAGAAGGTTATATCATCTGCATATTGCAGGTTCTTATTGAATCTTTCTTCAATTCTGTTGTGTTCTTCATATGTTGCATACATATTGAATAAGTGTGTAGAAAAGACACACACTGAAGTTGGTAAAATTTTCAGTTTAACTTTGGTGTTAGTAGTTGGTGCATAAATATGAATATTAGTTGTATTTACAGGTCTAACAGGCATATGGATATTTTTCTATCACTGACGGCATTTCACTTCAGGGTAGATATTGAAATGTTCTCCTTGGTGAGACCATTCCACTTGAGATTGTTATTCGTAGCCTTGTTTGTGGTGGCTCATGTATAACTGTGATGCCAGAAGCTATATCAGTGTGATTTCATGCATCAGTAGGGTCTCACATGGTGGGCACCTTTCAGTGGAGCTTCCAGACTAGGAAGGAACACCTAGCTATCTATTTCTGAAGACTGAGAAAGAAATACTGAAATGAAAACCTTGTGGATAATAACGGAAAATTATGTTTGTGGAACTCTAGAATGTTGGAAACAATTTTATAGAAATTTAATTATAATTTACAATAAATTAAATTATTAAAACTCTTTCTATGCTACCAACTTTTCCTTTAAGGAATGAAGCATTCATTATTAATTTTGAAAATAAAAAAAGAAATATGTTTTGTAAGTAATATATTCTGAACATCATTGAAATGTGTCCTTGTAGCATTATTAGTGATAATATTGGAATTGAATAGATTATCAACCTGGTTGTTATCCAGATGTAAATAGAAATATGAGTCCCATATTTTGGAAGTAGGAAAATGAATAATTCTTTGGATA
>NW_006408853.1:1882837-1886956 GCF_000296735.1 Chrysochloris asiatica
AACAACAACAATATCTCTAAATAAGAATGTATGTACTGAGCACATCAATGAACTAATGCTGTAGTGGGTCTGGGAACTCTTGTTCTGAAAATACTGAATTGGAGATAAATGTATTTTCACCCTTTAACTCTAATTCTTAAAAATTTTAGACATGCTACAATCCTTACTAATTATATCATGTTTGTAATATTTATATTTTATTTCTGTGGAAGGATAGAGTAGATGATCTAGATTCACTAGTTGCTTACCCATATGGCTAATATTCACTTAACAAAAGCATATTCGATTCCATTTCAGAAGTTGACATTATCTAAACTTGTCCTGTACTTTGAACAGGGTGACCTATTTAAAGCCTAAAACACCATTGCATTAATCATATATCTTGGCAATTTATTCATTTTATGGTCCAATCTGCATTTAATTGATGTTATTTCATGCATACATGTATCACAAGAACCCATACATAACACTCTTACACATATGTGACCATGCAATGATTTTAGAAGTAAAATGTACCTTTACAATGTTTTATGTACCTATATTATTACTTCAGACCCCTTTTTTGTTTTCTCCATTTGTTTGAATTGCATTTTTTTTTTTTTTTAGGCATGAGACTTTTGTGTTTTTTATTTTATAGACTTTCTTCTGTCCTTCTGTTTTATATTCTGTTTTGACATAGGATGTTCAGCTATTTTTTCTCCAATCATGTCTGTATCCATGAATTGCATCTTAAAACTAACTTTAGATGCTTGTTAAGCATTCCTGAAAATTTTGGCCTTTTCCTTATTTTCCCATGTACGAGACAAGCAGTTGAGCGAAAACAGAAACAAATTTGGTTGGCCCTGATACAAATTGCAATTAGTTAAATTCTTTAGCTACCAAACTTACTTGTAAGAAAATATAAGCCATTTTACCCATAATCACATACATTTTAATATATCATCAATCTTTACAAACTCTGAAGCCAAAACGAAGAGAGTGAAATCTAGTTTAGTAGACATTTGAATTTATAAAATGACAAAACCATGGGATAATCTTCACTTTTTCCAGTCGATTCCTGGAAAATGCATTATAAATACCATGCATTTTTTCCCCCACAAGAATATATAATTGCTATTGCATTCCTGCTCAATTATTCTCCATTAAATAAGTCATGGTTCTGACTAGCAAGCAATTATAAAAGTAAAGATACACTAATAAACCTATAACATATTTTTAAATAAAATTATTTTGTAAGTTATAGGATAAAAATATTTTTTACTGGTTATGAGACCCTAATAAGTGTATTCTCATTTCAATTCATTTATTCAGATGTTTTTAATAGCTAACTAGAGAGCCCTGGGCTGCACAAATGGTGAAGCGCTTGACTATTAGCAGAAGGACTAGCAGTTTGAATTCATTCAGGGGCACCTGGCAATCTGATTTCAAAAGCTTGCTGTCTTGAAAACCCTCTGAAGCAGTACTACTCAGTGCTAAAAGGTATCACCATGAGTTGTATTCCATTTGATGGTAATAACAATGTTCTAGGTATTATGATGAATATAAATATAAATACATATATATGCATATATATATTATTTTTGCCATTTTTCAAAAAGTGGAAAGAAATTATAATATATAATAAAGATAGTGTATATTTTACCTGGTTTAAATGATGATCTGTCTGCTACTACAAAGATTTACAGTCTCAAAAAACCTGCATAGAGCTCTATGAGTCAGAGTCAACTAAATGGTAGTGTGTAAATAAAGGTTCTAAAAGCAACAACTGAAGAACTGAAGAAGATATTCAAACCTTGACTTGAAATATTAAAGGATTCTATGGGCAAAATATTGAATGATGCAGAAAGCATCAAAAGAAGATAGAAGGAATACACAGAGTACTGTAACAAAAAGAAATAGTCAATGTTCAAGCATTTCATATAATCAAGAGCCAGTGGTACTGAAGGAAAAAGTCCAAGGTGCATTGCAGGCACTGGGAAATAGTACGGCTCCAGGAATTTATGGAATACGAATTGAAATATTTCAACTAACTGATGCAGCACTGGTGGCATTCACTCATCTATGCCAAGAAATTTGGAAGACAGCTACCTAGTCAACTGATTGGAGGAGACCCATGTTTGTGTACATTTCAAAGAGAGGTGACCCAATGGAAATCATCAGAAAGTATCATTAATATCATATGCAAGTAAAATTTTACTAAAGATAATAAAAAAAAATGACTGCAACAGTACACTGACAGAGAACTAACAGAGGTTCAAGACAGATTCAGACCAGGGCGTGGAATGAGGGATATCATAGTGATATGATTGTCAATGTACTGTTGCAGACATTTTTAAATTATCTTTGGTCAAGGAGCGCTGGTGACGTAGCAGTTATGAATCATGCTGCTAATCTCATGGTCAGCTGTTGCAAACTACCAGCTCTTCCACAAGAGAAAGATGAGACTTTCTGCTACCGTAAAGATTTACGGCCATGGAAACCTTGTACAGGGTTGCTATGAGTTGGAACTGACTCCACGGCACGTAACAACAACACAACAACTGCTGACGTCAGATGGATCTTGGCTGAAAGCAGATAATACTAGAAGGGTGTTTACTTGTGCTTTATTGACTGGACAAAGGCTTTCAATTGTGTGGATCATGAAAAGATACAGACAACATTGTGAAGAATGAGTATTCCAGAACACTTAATTATACTCTTCAGGAACCTGTACATAGAGTAGACCAAGAGACAGTTGTTTGAAGGAACTGCATGGTTCAAAAATTAGGAAAGGTGTGTGCCAGGGTGGTGTTCTTTCACCATGCTTACTCAATCTCAACGATGAACATATAATCTGAGAAGCTGGATTACATGAAGAGAAACATGACATCAGAATTGGAGGAATACTTATTAACAATAATGTTAATTGTTAATTGGAGGAATACTTATTAACAGCAATATGCAAATAATACAACCGTGCTTGCTTAAAGCAAAGAGGACTTAAAATACTAATTGGTAAACACCAAAGAAGACAGCTTTTGATTGGGTTGTACCCCAATGTAAAGAAAACAAAAATCCTCACCACTGGACTAATAAATAGCTTCAAGATAAATGGAGAAAAGGCTGAAGTTGTCAGACTTAATTTTTCTCAGATTAACCATCAACATTCATGAAAGCAGCTGTCAAGAAATCAAATGACCTTCTGCCCTGGGCAAATCTGCTGCATAAGACCTCTTTAAATTCTTTAACAGCAAAGATGTCAGTTTGAGGACTAATGTTTGCATGACCCAAGCCATGGTATTTTCAATAAACTCATATGAATAAAGAACACAGTAGAAGAATCGATGCATTTGAGTTATGGTGTTGCAGGAGAATATCAAAAGTACCATGGACTGCCAAAAGTACAAATTTATCTGTATGGAAGAAGTACAGCCATAATGCTTCTTAGAAATCAGGATGGCCAGACTTCATCTCTCATACTTCAGATATATTATCAGGAAGGACCAGTTCTTGGAAAAGAACCTCATACTTGGTAAAGTGGATGGTCAGCGAAAAAGAGGAAGTCTCCCTCCCAACAAGATGGATTGGCACAGTGGCAGTAGCAATGGGCTCAAGCATAGCAACGATTGTGAAGTTGGCACAGTGTTTCTTTCTGTTGTACATAGGTCATTGTGTGTAAGTATTGATGGGATAGCTCCTAACAACAACAATAAAAACAACAAAAAATATTTGTAGCAATCTTTATCTCTTTGATAGACTTAGACAAGTGTTGGGAAACTGGAAAGATCCTGGCATCTTAAAAACTATTCAGGGAAGTTTTATTTATGACTTGTTTCTCATCAATTTACTTCACTAAACAAAAATATTCTAAATTATGTTGCAAACCTTAGAGTATGCTCAAAATTATGTTTGTCCTTTAAAAAACTAGACACGGTAACTTTTAAGTATTTAAAGACATTATTAACACTTCAGTCATGATGGATGAAAGAGTGGTTCTTTTTGATTTACCATTCATTTTTTTCTTTTTATAGCCCTTTACTTTACAACTATTGTAAACATGATACATAACTTTGTTGTTGTTGTTGTTGTCAGGTGCCATTGAGTCAGAACCGACTCATAGCGACCCCATGCACAGCAGAA
>NW_006408853.1:1889321-1890748 GCF_000296735.1 Chrysochloris asiatica
ATTGATTGCAATCCTCAATGTAAATCACTATGTCACTACCTCCTTTTGATTCCTTTTTTCATTCCTCTTTCTTTCCTAATGCTTCTGAACTTTGTGCTTGCATAAACACTAACCTTTTAATCTCAACTGGTGGATTATTCTAAAGTGTGAAGACCTCCTAGTGTTCTTGCTTCCCTTCTAGACCTGTCTATTGTTTGGCTGAAAATTTAGCTATGAGGGTGAGTTCAATTCCAGACCTGCAGATAACTGAGGGCCTTGGTGTTCCCTGAAACTATTTTTGTGTTTCCTGAACTACCAGACCTAGAGACTCATTCCCTCTAAGTATTTGGTTGTGTCTAATTTTTTAAAAATGTTATTGTGGTAACAATATACATAAAATTTTGCCATCATGACAATTTTTATGTATATAATTCAGTATCATTGATTACATTATTCAAGTTATGTTTCTATTCTTGCTATATTTTCCCAAATAATTCTATCACTGTTACTTTAACCTTAATGACTCCCTAAACATTAACTTACCTTTTTTCCTTTCCTCTCACCTTTTTTAAGGAGTCCTGGTGTGGCATAATGGGCTAATGCATCAGACTGCAAAGTCATTTGAATTGCAAGGTCAGTGGTTCAAGCTCACTAGCTGCTCATTGGAAACCCTATACCGGTCGCTATGGATCGGAATCTACTCGAAGGCACTTAACAACAACAGCGACACCTTTGGTAACTACTCCTGGTGTGGCACTGTAGTATCAGCACTGGACTGCGAAACACAAGGTCAGCAATTCAAAACCACCAGTTGCTCCTTGGAAATGCTATACAGGCTCACTATGAGTTGGAGCAACTACAACAATAATCTCTAGTTTATTTATATTTATTTATTTTATGTAAGTGGAATCAAACAATATTTGTCTTATTTGACTAATTTCCCTCAGCATGATATTTTCAAGGTTCATCCATGTTGTGGAATGCTTCAGGACTTCATTTCTCTTTATTGCTGAGTAGAATTTCATTGTGTGTGTGTATTACATTGTATTTATCCATTAATCTGTTGATGGACATTTTGGTTGCTTCGAACCTTTCACTATTGTGAAAAATATTGTAGTAAACATTGGTATATAGGTTTCTGTTTCATTCCTGCCTTCACTTCTTCTTGGTCTATACCTAGGACTGGGATTACTGTATCATATGGTAATTCTATGTTCAATTTTTGAACACCTGGCAATACAGTTTTCCACAGTGGCTGTACAATTTTATATTCCTACCAGCAATGGGTGAGGGCTCTCCTTGTATTTTTGACAGATACATATATTTTTCTATTGTAATGCCTTATATTTTATAATTATGAATTTGTGCTACTGTATACACATGTGGGTCTTATATATAGACATAGTAATGATCTTTTTTGTTAATGATCAGCGTATTAACTTGCAGTG
>NW_006408853.1:1899248-1905100 GCF_000296735.1 Chrysochloris asiatica
TGGCAGCGGTAGTGAGGTTGGCCCAGGATCGAACATTGTTTCGTTCTGCTGTGCATAGGGTCGCTATGAGTCGGTTCCGACTCGATGGCACCTGACAACAACAGGTAATATAGAAACGGTTACAATCATACATTGACAGAGAACTTACAGAGGTTCAAGCCAGATTCAGAAGAGGGTGTGGAATGAGGGATATCATTGCTGATATCCGATGGATCTTGGCTGAAAGCAGAGACTATCAGAAAGATGTTTATCTGTGCTTTATTGACTATACAAAGGCTTTCCATTGTGTGGATCATGACAAGCTATGGAAAACATTGCAAAATATGAGTATTCCATATTCATTATGCTCATGAGGAATCTGTACCTGGACCAAGAGACAATTGTTTGAACAGAACATGGGAACACTGAATGGTTTAAAATTAAAAATGGTGTGCAACAAGGTTGGATTCTTTCACCATACTTATTCACCCTGTATGCTGAGCAAATAATCAGAGAAGCGGGTTCTATGAAGAAAAATGTGGTATCAGGATTGGAGGAAGACTCATTAACAACCTGCGATATGCAGATGATATAACCTTGCTTGCTGAAAGTAAAGAAGACTTAAAATATTTACTGATGAAGATTAAAGAGCACAGCCTTTAGTATGGATTACATCTCAATGTTAAGAAAACAAAAATCCCCACCACTGGACCAATAAACAACATTCTTATCGATGGAGAAAAAATTGAAGTTGTCAAGGACTACATTCTTCTTGGATCAACAATCAACACTTATGGAAGCAGCAGTCAAGAAATCAAATGACTTATTTCATTAGGCAAGTCTGCTGCACAAGGCCTTTTTAAAGTTTTGAAGAGCAATGATGTCAGTTTGAGGATTAAGGTGCTCCTGACCCTAGCCATGGCATTTTCAATAACCTCATATGCATGTGAAACCTGGACAATGAATAAGGAAGACTGTAGAAGAATTGATGCATTTGAGTTATGGTGTTGAAGGAGAATATTAAAAGTGCCATGGGCTGCCCAAAGAACCTATGGATCCGTTTTGGAAGAGGTGCAATCAGAGTCTTCCTTGGAGGCCAAGATAGCCTAACTTCGTTTCTCATACTTCGGACATATCATCAGGAGGGACCAGTCACTGGAGAATATCATGTTTTGTAAGGTGTAGGGTCAGAGAAAAAGTGGAAGACCCCCAATGAGATGGATTGGCCAAGTGGCAGCATTGATGGACCCAAGTGTGGCAACAATAGTGAGGTTGGCCCAGGATGGGACAGTGTTTCATTTTGCTGTACATAAGGTCGCTATGGGTCCATACTAGCTTGATGGAACCTAACTTCCAATACCATACCTCAAATGCATCAGTTCTTCTACGGTCTTCTTATTCACTGTCAAACCTTCCCATGCGTATGAGGTTATTGAAAATATCATAGCTTGGGTCAGGCATACCTTGATTTCAAACTGACATCTGTGTTCCTGAACACTTTAAATAGGTCTTGTGCAGCAGATTTGCCCAGGGCAATAGGTCATTTGATTTCTTGATTGCTGCTTCCATGTGTGTTGATTTTTTTATTATCATTATTTATTTTTTTACCTCAAATTGTTCTTTCAGTGGAAGTTTCTTATGCATTTATTTGACATTTCTTCCTCATTAACTGACTAATTCGTTACTCTCTGGCACAAAGAATATCTTTCACACTCATATTGTACTTTACCAACTCCAGCCCCCAAAGTAGACATTTATCCAAGATGCCTGATACTTTTTAGTAAAGAATAGTATTTAGAACAAATATCTGGGTGCTAGATGTGCTCATTGTTATTGGTATCATTGTTCCCAGGATTTTTCAGTAGTTAGCGTTAGGGAAAAATGTTTTAATTCAAACTCCAAAAGCAATACAAAACCACTAGGTATCAGAGTAGATCATAGTAAATTACAGTCTAAAGTAGTTGGAAGGAGGTCTGGAGTTTTTTCCTCCATCGTGCTTTAATATAGAACAGAATTCCATTTTTTAATTAAGCATACCAAAATCTAAGTCTATGGACTGAGTAAAGCTGTATGCCTATGGACAGGAGACAGCCTTGAAGAATGTGCCCTTTGGATATTCACAAACTGACTAAAAAAACTTTGTAACACATGCTCAAGCAGGGCAGAGGTCATGCGGGCAACATGGCTGAGAGATTGAAAACAACAGTGGGACGTCCCTGCAGTATAGCAGACAAGAGGCGTTCCTGACTGGAGAATGCTGTGTCCTGAGATGGTTGGTTTTGACCCTTCATTTCCCTAATAAACCCAATAATCATGAGCATTGTTATGTGTGGCAACTGCAATGGATTATTGAAACCAGATGTGAACCAGCGAGTGCTGTGGGAGGAATGGTTGATATCAGAACATGGTACAGAAGGTTGTAGGGTAGAAGCATGTCTTCTTACCTTGACTTCATAGGAATCTGACTTGGTCTGGCTTTGAGTTTCTCTTTCCTCCTCTGAAGTCAGGGGAAGTCAGATTTGGGAAGCCTCCCACATGGTTTTTGCAGAATCTTTCTTCCCATTGTTCAGTTGTGCTTTCCCTTTGTATTTATTTTCAGTTTGTACCTCTTCTATAAGATGATTACCAATACCTCACTAGTTGTCGCTGGGTGCCTTCAAGTTAATTTTTACTCAGTGACAGAGTAAAGTTGTGCCATATGTTTTTCTAGACTGTTATCTTTATGGAAGACAATTGTCAAGTTGTTCTCTCTCTGAGACACATGGGTTTGAACCATCAACCTTTCAGTTGTCAATCATATCTTAACTCTTGTGTAATCAGAGCTCTATATTTACTAGTTGACCACCATTCTGGCTCCTAAGGACCATTATGGATGCACTTATTCCAAGACAGATTTTTTTTGTTGTTCTGGCAGTTCAGAATTCAAACAATATATTGCTTTAGGGAAGTCTGCTGCACAAGACTCCTTTAAAATGTTCAAGAGCAAAGATATCAGTTTGAGGACAAAAGTGCACCTGACCCAAGACATGACATTTTCAATGGCCTCATATGCATGTAAAAGCTGGACAATGAATAAGGAAGACTGTGGAAGAATCGACATATTTGAGTTATGGTGTTGGAAAAGAATTTTGAAAATACCATGACTGCCAGAAGTAGAAGCAGAATACTCCTTAGAAGCTTGTATGGTGAAACATGTTATCAGGTGGGACAAGTCCCTGGAGAAGGACATCTTTCTTGGTAAATAGAAAAAGACAAGCCCTGCAATAAGATTGATTGGCACAGGGCAGCAGCAATGTGTTTTAGCATAGCAACCATTGTGAGCTGGTGAGGGACAGGCAGTTTTTTGTTTTGTTGTATACACGTTGCTAAGAATTTGAATCAACTCAAGGATATCTAACAGAAACAATAAAATGAATACTAACAACCAAATTGTCTTGCAAATTCTTTCTACACTGAAATATTTTATTAGTTACAACATTATTAAAATCTTAATGGCAGCCTTTTTTATTTTTCTTCTTTTCCATTAATTGTTGTTGTTAAGTGCTGTAGAGTCAGTTTTGACTCATAGCCACCCTATACAGGGTTTCTGAGGAGTGACTGATGGATTTTTAACTGCAGACCTTGTGGTTAGCTTTCCAGTGTTTTCCCTACAGTGCCATACTCTTTCCTTTAAACAGCACTACTTCAAAAATACTAATTTACCATAAAACTGTAACATAAACACCAGAAAAACTGACAAAATGAGTGATTGGCAGCAACAAAAAAGACAGTGTGTGATTGTAGCACATGTAGAAGAAACCATGTGAGCTAAATAAAGTATATTATAATTAGGTAATATTGACATTAGATGGTTCAAAAGTAAATTAGCATTAGCATAGCTTTAGACTTATAGGTCTACAAGGGTAAGTTCAAAAGTACTGCTACAAAATCATAGAGACCATTATTAATGGAAAATATCAAAATGTGAAGCTGTAATTTCTCTAAGAATCCTTCATCTAGCTCTGTAAATTTCTAAAGGTTGTGTTTCCATCTCTTTAAGTTTTTCCCGTGGAATGTTGTGCTTTTCAATTAAATCACATAAATGAAACAGTTTTAGCATTCTCAAGGGACTCAGATCATGTTCCTCTGAAACGTTCTTCGAGTTTTAGGAACAAAAATATGTCTGAAGGGTTGAAGCGTGGATGGTTCCTATAAAATTATCATAGGATAGCCATTACTACCCTGGAAGAATAAGTATTTATATTGTTTTGATAGAAACACTTTTTCAGAGCAAATTTCCTGGTCTTTTCCTCACCAATGCAGTTTTCAATTTTCTTAAAAAATTTTTCTTAATAAGCCCCCATAATCTTACTGTGTCCTTTGAGAAAAATCTATTAAGATTTTCCCCTTGGGATTTCAATAATCCTTCTGAGCTGACCTTTCTGCCTTAAATTTAACTGGCCTGCACATTCCCTTAGAAGATATTTTGATTGGAACTTGCTCTCTGGATTGTTTTGGTAAATAAACATTTTTTCCCTGGTTACTACTCATTACACAAAATCATCTTCATTGACTTCAATATTGCTTAAATAACTGATGGAAAGATCAGCTGTATGAGTTAGCTAATATACACACACACTTTCAATCCATTGAGCTGAAAACTTGCTGAGATTAAGATATTTGCTTCCAGTGGAAAATGTGGAACTTTCAGTTCAACTTCAGTAGCTATCTGATCAGTTTCTGGACTTCAATCACAGTTTCTTCATTTGTTGAGGTTGATGGTCTTCCCTCTCTTGACTTATCATTGAGATCTTTCTGACCTTTTTAAAATCTCTTGATCCATCTAAAAACTGTTTTATGTGGGACAGTATTTCCATCAATTTATTAGGAAAGTTCAATTATTTGGGAAGCTGTCCACTTGAGATTTCTTAAAAATTTGATATTATACCTGACCTCAATTTGTTTTACATGACACAAAAAGTATTCTTTTTTAAAAAGGTATCCTGAAGAGACTAAGACAAGTTTATTGCTGAGGGAATTTGTCTGCTAGCATCCACTAATCACAGAGACATATTTTAAAATATTTTGATTGGCATAAATATGCAATTTATAAATTGGAATTCTAGTAGCAAACTTTTTGATTTGCCCTCATATGTAATTTACATCCTTACAGATTTCTTCACTTGTCTGTCAGTTTACCATACTGTGATGGCTCACATGTTGCTGTGCTGCTGGCTGCTATGACACCAGTGTTTGAATTACCAGCAGGGTCACCCAGGGTGGGCAGGTTTCAGCTAAGCTTCCAGACTAAGACAGACTATGATGAAAGAGAAACAGAATACTTCTGAATGTTTGTTGTTGTTGTTAGGCACCATTGAGTTGGTACTGACCCATAGCAACCCTATGCACAACAGAACGAAACACTGCCTGATCCTGGGCCAGCCTCACAATTGTTACCACTGATAATCTCATGAATAGCAGAGGAACATTCTCAGATACAGTGTCAGAAGATCAAGTGAAAAATTATTGCGAGATGGTGCAGGAATGTACAGTGTTTTGTTGTGCTGTGCAAAGGGTCATTACAAATTGTAACAGAATCAACAACATCTGATAGCAACAGTAAGATTTTTTTATTTATATATGTATAGTCAAGGGTGTGGCAAAAATTATCCATACCCCAGTTATATTAAAACACCTATTCATTATATCAGGATTGTATCAAGATTGACATCAAAATTTAAAGAGATAGTATAGATATAAAACCAAACGGCCACCACTCTGTCGTGCTGTGGTGATTTGAGATGCTGTGATTCTGAGGGCTATGCCACCGGTGTTTTAAATAACCAGCAGGGTCACCCATGGTGGAAAGGTTTCAGATGAGCTACAAAACAAAG
>NW_006408853.1:1907970-1926205 GCF_000296735.1 Chrysochloris asiatica
GTGAAATTATTCTGTTTAATAGACAAGTGACAATGGATTATGTGACAAATCATTTGTAAATCAGCCATGGCTCTGCCTATGAAATAATCCATGACAGTCTTGGATTTCAAAAAGGTTTGTGATATGGATACCAAAACAACTCAGAGAAGAGCATAAACAGAAGCTTTCGGACATCTGCAAACAATATTTTGACTGATACATGAAGGAAGGTAAAATTTTCTTAAAAATTGTTACTGGTAACGAAACATGGATTCATCACTATGAGCCTGAGAGCAAACATCATAGTATGGAATGGAAACATCCTCAACTGTGGATCAAGAAAATGTTCAAAAGTCAGCTATCAGCTGGAAAATTGAAGCTTACAGTTTTCTGGAACTCCCAAGGGCTAGTATAAAGGTTTTACATTAGTATAAAGGTTTAACAATCAACAGTGATTGTTACAGTGAGTTCTTCTTAATTGAAGAACTGAAGCTGGAACATCAGATTAAATGCAGAGGACTGTTATTCAAAGGTGTTGTGATCTTGCATGACAATGCAGGCCAACACATCTCTGTCCACACTGTTGACACTCTGTAAAACCTTCATTTTAAGGTGCCAAAGCATCCTCCCTATATTATTGATCTTGCTCCATTAGACTTTCACCTGTTTGGGCCCCTGAAAGCAGCTCTTTTAGATTTACCTCTGATGAAGTGAAGATAGCAGTGCATTCGTAGCTCGCCAATCATCCTAAAACATTTTTTAGTAGGGGAATATGAGAACTTGCTGACAAATGGACAAAGTGAATTGAAAACCAAGGAGATTATGTTGAACAATTATGTATTTTTGTTTTCTAAAAGTTGATTAAAATAAATTATACAGCCAGAGTGCAGGTAATTTTGGACTCACCCTCATACATATAAGGAACCCTTGTAGTGTACTTTGAATCTCAGGAGAAAGATGAAGTTTTCTGCTCCTGTTACGATCTACTGCCTCGGTAACCCTCTAAAGAGTCGCTGTGAGTCAGAAATGACTAAATTGCACACACCAAACACACACTAAAATATATATTTATATTCTTTAAAAAAAAAAATTAAATAATGCAACCCATATCAATGTATAGGCTTCATTTCCACTAATAGCAATACAGGGCGTTATTTAAGTATAAATAACTATGGTTACAAATCCATTATTGTTTTGAGGTTCCATCAAGTCAGTTCCAACTGTTAACAAACCTATGTACAACAGAATGAAACATTGCCCAGTCCTGGGCCAACATAGCAATTGCTGCGACATTTGAACCCTTTGCTGCTGTTACTGTACCAAAGCATCTCATTGGGGGTTTCCCTCTTATTCTCTGATCCTCCACTTTACCAACATGATATCCTTCCCCAGGACAGGTCTCTCCTGATGATATATGTTCCAAGTATGAGAGACAAAGTATGGTGATCCTGACTTCCAAGGAGCATTCTGGTTGTACTTCTTCAAACAGATTGTTTTGTTCTTTGGCTAGTCCATGTATCAATTCTTCTATGGTCTTCCTTATTGACTGTTTAACTTTCACATGCATATGAGATTATTGAAGATACCATGGCTTGGATCAGGTGCACATTCCTCAAATTGACATCTTTGCTCTTGAACACTTTACTTATGAAGTATGTTGTTTTCAGTTCTTGACTGCTGCTTCTATGAGTGTTGATGGTTGACCCAAGAAAAATGAAGTGCTTGGCAACTTGAATCTTTTCTCCTTTTTTATGAATGTTGTTGATTGCTCCAGAGGTGAGGATTTTTGTGTGTGTGTTTTGTTTTACATTCAAGACCATACTGTGGTCTTGAATCTTCATCAGTAAGTATTTTAAGTTCTCTTCCCTTTCAACAAACAAGGTTGTATCATTTGTATATTGCAGGTTGTTAATGAGTCTTCTTCTAATCCTGATGCCACATTTTTCTTCATATAATCCAGCTTCTCAGATTATTTGCTTATTTTACAGCTTCAATATGCATGGTGAAAGAAAACAACTCTGACTCACATCTTTCCTAATTTTAAATCATTCAGTGTTTCCTTGTTCTATTCGAACAACTGCCTCTTGATCTATGCAGATTCCTCATGAGCTCAATGAAGTGTTCCAGAATTTCATTTATTGTCTATAGCTTTTCATGATCCACACAATCGAAATCCTTTGCCTTAGTCAATAAAGCACAGATGCATATATTTCTGGTATTTTCTGCTTTCAATCAAGACTCATCTGATATTAGCAATGATAGCCCTTGGTCCATGTCCTGCTCTAAATCTGGCTTGAACCTGTGGGAGTTCTCTGTCAATGTATGGTTGCAGTTGTTTTTTAATTATCTTTAGCAAAATTTAATTTGCATATAATAATAATGATATTGATTGATGATTTGCACATTTGGTTGGGTTACCTATCTTTGGAAGGGACACAAATATGGACCTATTTCAATCAGTTGGCCAAGTAGCCTCAGAACCCCTCAGGTTGGAAAGTACTCAAAATATGACTGGGGAAGAATTCTTTCATCAAAGTAAAGATGACCATGATGGAGAACACAAATATCCTAGGAATTAGTGAGCTAAAATGGACTGGTATTTGTCATTTTGATTCTGAAAATCACAGGTTTAGCAATGATTATGGTGTTGCTGTGGGATGGGACAGTATTTTGTTTGTGCACAGGGTAGCTATGAGTCAGTGCTGACTCAATGGCACCTAACATCAGTAGCAATGCCTAGGATATCAATGTTTATGCATTCCATTTCATTTTTGACAGTATCCAATTTTCTTAGAATCGTACTTTGTACATTCCATGTTCTGATGATTAATGGAGGTTTACAGCTACTTTACTTCATTTTGAGTTGTACCCCATCAGCAAATGAAGGAATGAAGGTTGCGAAGGCTTATTCCATTTGTGTCACCACAGTGAATTCTACTTTGAAGAGAATGCTCTCGCCCAGTCATATTTTGAGTGCCTTCCAACATGAGGGGCTCATCTTCTGGCACTTTTTCTGACTATATTCTGGTGCTCTTCATTATGTTTCAATATTCAATATTCTGGTGCTGACAATGTTACACTGCTATTCATAAGGTTTTCAGTGACTATGCAGAAGTAGTCCATCTCTCCTTCTTCCTAGTCTGTCTTTGTCTGGACGCTCAGCTGAAACCTGTCTACCATAGGCGACCCTGATGGTACTTAAAATCCCCGTGGCATAGCTTTCAGAATCATAGCAACAAGTAAGCCACCACTGTAGGAAAAACTGACAGATGAGTGGTGGCATCCATTATTGGTAAGTATGTATTTATACAGTTGCCTATAGTCATGGGAACACTGAATGGTTTAAAATTAAGAAAGGTGTGTGACAAGGTTGTATTCTTTCACCATGCTTATTCAACCTGTATGCTGAGCAAATAATATGAGATCCTGGGTTATATGAAGTAAAACGTGGCAACAGGATTGGAGGAAGACTCATTAACAACCTGTGATATGCAGATGATACAACTTTGCTTGCTGAAAGTAAAGAGGACTTAAAACATTTACTTATGAAGATCAAAGAGCACAGCCTTCAGTATGGATTACATCTCAATGCAAAGAAAGCAAAAATCCTCACCACTGGACCAGTAAACACATTCTTATCAATGGAGAAAAGATTGAAGTTGTCAAGGACTTCATTCTTCTTGGATCAACTATCAAAATTTATGGAAGCAGCAGTCAAGAAATCAGATGATGTATTGCATTAGGCAAATCTTCTGCACAAGACCTTTTCAAAGTGTTGAAGAGCAAAGATGTCAGCTTGAAGACTAAGGTATGCCTGACTCAAGCCAGGATATTTTCAATAACTTCATATGCATGCAAAAGCTGGACAGTGAGTAAGGAAGACCGTAGAAGAATTGAGGCTTTTGAGTTATGGTGTTGAAGAAGATTACTGAAAGTGCCAGGGGCTGCCAAAAGAACAAATAGATCTGTTTTGGAAGAGGTGCAGCCAGAGTGCAATTTTGGAGGCCAAGGTGGCCAAATTTCATCTCTCACACTTGGGACATATTATCAGAAGGGAGCAATCACTGGAGAAGGATATCATGTTTGGTAAGGTGAAGGGTCAGAGAAAAAGAGGAAGACCCCCCAACAAGATGGATTGGTCAAGTGGCAGCATCGATGGACTCAAGTGTGGCAATAGTAGTGAGGTTGGCCCAGGATTGGACAGTGTTTCATTCTGCTGTGCATAAGGTCGTTATGAGTCAGTGCCAACTCAATGGCACCTAACAACAACAACGTATTTATTCTGATGCTTTAAATTAATTTCTACCAATGGACATTAAAAATTTTTTAAAATACTTTAAAAAATGCAACAACACACACACACATTGCACCCATCCATTTTTAAAAGAAAAATTTTTGTTGCTGTTGTTGTTGTTAAGTGCCATTGAGTCAGTTCTAACTCACAAAGACCTTGTATAGGATTTCTGAGGAGAAGCTATGCATTTGAACTGCAGGCTTGTGGTTCGCAATCCAGTGCCAATCCTACAGCACCGCACAGGAAGTCTGGCTTAAAGAGTTATGAATAGTTAAACTTTTGCTACAAAATTTCAAATTCTGGAACTGCTGTGCAAAATCACACATATTAAAATAAATGTTATTAAAAATATTATATTGCTTTACAGTCAAGTTTATATTGATAATTGTATATCTATAATATTTATCACTTGCCCTTTCTACACAAGTAATTACAAACATGACAACAGTTCTTTGCAGCTTTTAGTGACCCTATTACAAACTATTCATAGCAAGTGTGCGTTTAATATGATTTGTATAATGTACATAAACCATCTGTTATTTACAAACCATTGATGAATAAAACTACAATGCTAATTGTGGCTGATTGTTAAGTACAATGAACTCTGTCAAACATTTATTTTGCAAATGTCTTGAAACTTATGCAAATTTCTTGATTTAGGAAATATTGACTCAAGAAGGATGAAGCTGTTCTTTCCTCTATTTTATAATTCCTTTACAATTACTCTGGAAAGTAGATGCTCTGAAAGTAAAATTACTAGTTTAATATAGTTTTATGCCAAAATAGTATGCATAATAGCCTCAATTTCTCTGTTGGCAAGCTGCAGGTAATAACACTTGTGTAATAGCAGAGTGGCAAAAAAAAAAAAAAAATGATGGGATATAAATTAGATATTTACTAAATTTAATCCATCCAATTCCATTTCTTTACTACAATCTTCACAATCTCACCACTAGATAAGTAGGAATGTTTTGCATGAAGGAGCTGGAACAACATAAGTTTAAAACTCAGAAGTAAAGTTGTTGTTGTTAGGTACTGTTGAGTCAGTACTGACTCATAGTGATCTTATGCATAGCAGAAAGAAACACTGCCAGTTCTGTGCCAACCTCACAATCATTGCAACACCTGAGTCCATTGTTGCTGCCACGGTGCAGTCCATTTCACTTGGGGTCTTCCTCTTTCTAGCTGATCCTTCACTTTACCAAACATGATGTCCTTTTCAAAGGACAGATCCATTCTGATAATATGATTGAAGTATGAAAGACAAAGTCTGACCATCCTGGCTTCTAGGATTTGCATATTCTTTTGGCATTCCTTTATACTTTTTATATTCTAATCCAGCACCATAACTCAAATGCAACAATTCTTCTACGGTCTTCTTTATTCATTCTTCAGCTTTCACATGCATATGAGGTTATGCTGGAGAGCAGCTTTCAGAGTCTCTTCTGACATTCATTTTGGTCTTTTCCTTTTTTTTTGTGACCCTTTGCTTTCTTCCTGTGTGTTGTTCTTGATGTCACCCCATAATTCTTCTGGTCTTTGGTCTTTAGTGTCTAATGCATCAAATCTGTTCCTTAGATGATCTCTAAATTCAGGTGGGATATATTTGTAATTTGGCTCTTGTGGACTTGTTTTCATTTTCTTCAGCTTCAGCCTGAACTTGCATGTGAACAACTGATAGTCTGTTCCACAGTCTGCAGCTGGCCTTGTTTTGGTTTATGATATGAAGTCTTTCCACTTTCTCTTTCCACAGAAGTAGTAAATTAGATTTTTGTGTATTCCACTGGTGAAGGCCAAGTGTATAGTCCTCTTTTATGTTGTTTTAAAAAGGCATTTGCAATGAAGAAGTCATTGGTCTTGCAGAATTCTATCATGTGATCTCCAACATCATTTCTAAAACCAAGCCCATGTTTTCCAACAACTGACATTCCAATGATTGACTGTCTTTCCAACCTTTGACTTCTAGGCATCAGTAATTATCAATACATCTTGATTGCATGTTTGATTAATTTTAGACTGAGGAAGTTGGTAGAATTCTTCGATTTCATTATCACTTCCTTTAGTTGTTGGTGCATAAATTTAATAATAATGGTATTAATGGGTCTTCCTTGTAGGCATATGGAACTATCCTATCACAGACAGTGTTGTACTTCATGACTGCTCTTGATATGTTCTTTTTGATGACGAATGCAACACCATTCCTCTTCAATTTGCATTCCCAGCATAGTAAACCATGTGATTGTCAGATTCAAAATAGCCAATACCAGTCTATTTATTTCCAACAACTGATCCTTTCTCATTGTTTCCAACCTTTGCGTTCCAATCACCAGAAACTGTCTGGTGCTACATGACAGTTTTCTACTGCTATTCGTAAGGTTTTCAGTGACTAAATATTCAGAAGTAGTCCATTTCTTCTTCTTCCTAGTCTGTCACAGTCTGGAAGCTCATCTAAAAACTGTCCATCATGGGTGACCCTACAGGTATTTAAAATACTGGTGGCATAGCTTCCAGAATCACAGCAACTACCAACAGTATGACAAACAGACAGATGAGTGATGGAGAAGTAAAATTAAAAAGAAAATATACCAAATTTTAGAATTTCCCACTACATACTTTATTTATCAGATGACTGGCCCTTGAACTGGAACATGTAATGTTCAATATATGTACGATATATTGTCTATAACTACTTGGTCAGTCTTTGTTAGTAACAGGATTTATGTAAAATAGAGTTTTACTACTCATATTTAGTTTAGCCTCCAGGAGTTTAGGCCCACATTCTAAAGGGAGCTCAAGACCACTGAACCAGGTGTGGCAAATGAAATGTCAAGGAACTGTTTCTCTACCCAGGCTCACTTGGGACTACCAGTTTATGTGGACAACTAGTGTGGTGGTGCATAATAAAATGCTGGACTACAAAGTTAGTTTGAGCCACAAAGTTGGAAGTTAAAACCCACCAGCTGATCCTTGGAAACTCTATGCAGGATTGCTATAACTTGGAATCAACTTGACAGCACTTAACAACAATAACAGCATACACATAGCATCACTTGGGTTGTGCCAGGGGAACAGACATTATCAGGTGACACTTTTAGATTGTTGTTAGGTGCCATAGAGTTGGTACTGACTCATAGCGACCTTATGCACAGCAGAACGAAACACTGCCCAATTCTGGGCCAAACTCACTACTGTTGCCATGCTTGAGTCCATCAATGCTGCCACTTGGACAACCCATCTCCTCTTTTTCTCTGATCCTCCACCTTACAAAATATGATATCCTTCTCCAGAGACTGGTCCCTCCTGACAATATGTCCAAAGTATGAGAGATGAAGTTTGGCCATCTTTGCCTCTAAGGAGCGCTCTGGCTACACGTCTTCCAAAATGGATCTATTGGTTCTTTTGGCAGCCCATGGCACTTTCAATATTCTCCCCCAACATCATAACTCAAAAGCATCAATTCTTCTATAATCTTCCTTACTCACTCTCCAGCTTTCACATGCATATGAGGTTATTGAAAATACCATGGCTTGGGTTGTACTGTGGTGGCTTGTGAGTTGTTGTGATTCTGAAAGCTATGCCAAAGGTATTTTAAATACAAACAGGGTCACCCATAGTGGACAGGTTTCAGATGAGCTTCCAGACATAGACAGACTAGGAAGAAGGAGTGATGAACTATTTCTGAATATTTAGTCACTGAAAATTTTATGAATAGCAGAGAAACACTCTCAGATTGGGTAACACCAAAATGATGGTCTATAAATTGTTTGTGCAATGTTTCAGTGGAAATTTGTTATTTTTTATAAAAAATCCCTAGAGTTAACTATAACAACAAAACAATTCAGTTTTTTCTTTTTCTTGTGAACTGACTGTCTTGATCTAAGTACAGGTTCTTCACGAACACAATTAAGTGTTCCAGTATACTCATTCTCTGAAATATTGTGCATAGCTTGTCATGATCCACACAATTGAAAGCCTTAGTGTAGCAGTAGTTCAGTGATTAATTGTTTGGTTCAAATGAAAAGTTGGCAGTTCAAAACCGCCAGTTGTTTTGTGGATAAAAGATGTGTCAGTCTGCTTTCATAAAGAGTAAAGTGTTGGAAACCTTGTGGGACAATTTCATTCCACCTTAAAGGGTTACCATGAATCAGAATAGACTCAATGTCAATAGGTTGGATGGGCTTTTGAAAATGAAGCATCAATACCTTGCTATTATTTCAGGATCTGATCACCTTGTTGTTGTTGTTGTTGTCAGGTGCCATCGAGTCAGAACCGAGACATAGTGACCCCATGCACAGCAGAACGAAACAATGTCTGATCCTGGGCCAACCTCACTACCGCTGCCACACTTGATGCCATCAATGATACCACCTGGTTGATCAATCTTGTTGGAGGTCTTCCTCTCTTTCTCTGACCCTCCATCTTACCCAGCATGACATCCTTCTCTAGTGACTGTTCCTTTAGGACAATATGTCCAAAGTATGAGAGGCGAAGTTTAGCCATCTTGGCCTCCAAAGAGCACTCTGGCTGCACTTCTTCCAAAATAGATCTATTGGTTCTTTTGACAGTCCATGGCACTTTCAGTATTCTCCTCCAACACCACAATTCAAAGGCATCAATCTTCTAAGATCTTCCTTATTCACGGTCCAGCTTTCGCATCCATATGAGGTTATTGAAAATACCATGGGTCAGGCACACCTCAAGCTGACATCTCTGCTCTTCGACACTTTAAAAAGTTCCTGTGCAGCAGATTTGCCCAATGCAATACATCATCTGATCTCTTGACTGCTGCTTCCATGAGTGTTGATAGTTGATCCAAGAAGAATGAAGTCCTTGACAACTTCAATCTTTTCTCCATTGATAAGAATGTTGTTTACTGGTCCAGTGGTGAAGATTTTTGTTTTCTTGACATTGAGATGCAATCCATACCGAAGGCTGTGTTCTTTGATTTTCATCAGTAAATGTTTCAAATCCTCTTCACTTTCAGCAAGCAAGGTTGTATCATCTGCATATCACAGGTTGTTATGAGTCTTCCTCCAATCCTGATGCCACGTTTTTCTTCATAGAACCCAGCCTCTCGTATTATATGCTCAGCATACGGTTGAATAAGTATGGTGAAAGAATACAACCTTGTCGCACACCTTTCTCAATTTCAAAACATTCAGTGTTCCCATGCTCTGCTCGACCAACTGCTTCTTGGTCCAGGTACAGATTTCTCATAAGTACAATTAAGTGTTCTGGAATACTCATACTTCTCAATGTTGTCCATAGCTTGTCATGATCCACACAATTGAAAGCCTTTGCATAGTCAATAAAGCATAGGTAAACATCTTCCTGATATTCTCTGCTTTCAGCCAAGATCCACCGGACATCAGCAATGATATCTCTCATTCTATGGCCTCTTCTGAATCCAGCTTGAACCTCTGGAAGTTCTCTGTCAATGTATGATTGTAGCCGTTTCTGTATTACCTTTAGCAAAGCTTTAGTTGCTTGAGATATCAAATAGATTGTCCGATGATTTCCATATTCCATTGGGTCACCTCTCTTTGGAATGGACACAAATATGGATCTCTTCCAATCAGTTGGCCAGATAGTTGTCTTCCAAATTTCTTGGCAGAGATGAGTGAGTGCCTCTTGTGCCGTCTCACTTTCTTGAGAGATTTCAATTTTTATTCCATCAATTCCTGGTGCTTTGTTCTTTGCCAATTCCTTCAATGCACTTTGGATTTCCTCCCTGAGTATCATTGGCTCTTGATCAGATGGTACCTCTGATCACCTTAAGAGTTGTTAATGAGACCTGAACTGAACTACCTTTCCTACCACCCTACCTGACCTGCTGAGGAGAGCTGTTGCTGAACTTCTTGTCATGTTTGTGTCCTCTTATCAGAACATTCCTAATTGCCTTGGTGAATGAATATAATCCTCTGGTGGTTATTCCAGCTTTACATAATGTAATATTCCACATATTCCAATCTTGATTCCTTCCTTTATTTCTAGGAAAAATCATCCATTTACAATTTTCTGATAGTGGCATTTACACATCTCTAGTACACTTACATTTTACAAATCTGGCTCCAAACTGGTTTCACTTTGTCACCCATGACTGAACTGGGAAGGACTGATTTGAAGCCCTGGTTAATTATTGCAAATATTTAGGTATATCATCTCTTTCTTCTCACCAGACCCAACATGTTTCCACTCAGGTAATGCTGGACTTTAATCCTAATTATCAGTCTGGTAGGCAGAAATTTGGGGCAGCTCTTGAAGGGAGCATGGAATGCCTGTGGGAGAAAGTCCTCTGTACCATCTTCTATCAAAGCAGAAATTATATCCCTTGCTAGACATGTGTGGGCAATGTGTAAGTAACTCCCATAGATTTCAGGAAGTTGCAGATCTTCCTGAGTATCCATTAAGATGTTCCCATCTCTTGTTAACAAGTATCAGATTTATTCACCAATGCTCTGATTCTTACATAACACTCCTCCCTTGATTGAGAATTCAAACAACTCTGGAACTCTGTGGCTCTAACAATTAGGTCTTTAGATTGTTGCTCAGTGGTGCCTGCTCTTTTTCTATATGAGACAAGGACATTTTTGTAAGTTACTGTTATCTGCTTGTTAATAGCCCACAGTCTCTCATTATCCTTCTGTAGTGTGTCAAAACAACTTAGCACTAACTAGAATTATCCTTTACATGTTTTTTTTTTTTTCAAATGTCCACACTAACATGACATATTTACCTTTACTTAGTCTTTTCAATGGTTTAATTTTGTTAAAATTTTAACAATCAAATATTCGCTTTGGGTTTGTGGCAATCTGTGTCCTTCTAACAAGGATGACATTCTATTCATGGCTGGGCAGTAGGTGACCAGTACCAAATCTTGATCTTGCCTCCTATTTTCTTGGTCTATTCATGGTGCCACTAGATTTTGGATAATCCAAAAACCTATTCTAAGATAAGGTTAAATATTCAAGAAATTAATTAACTAGAGGACATGCCTTTGAGAAAATGGAGAGAGAACTGGGAGAGATTGGTATAGCTGTCAGACTAAAATGTACATTTGATCCTGAGTGAATGAGAAAGGGTAGAGAGATAGGAAGTTTGGTGAATGTATTTTAGATAGCAGTGCAGTTCTAAGGAAAGTTTAGGAAGGCTTTTGTGAAGTCTGATTCTGAATCTGATAAAGACAGCTAACATTAGTAAGCTTAAGTGAGCTTGCTTTAGTATACCTGCTCTGTTCAGTCACTTGCTAAGAGCAGTCTGTGGGCAGCATGCCACCCAAACAAATGTGATAATGTGATGATGTTATCAGACTGCAATAACTGGAGCCCTCAATCATTTATACTCCCTGAAATCCAAGTTCTGTGAGGCATATTTTTATGGACATTAAAAAACCAAACCAACTGATATCAAGCCAATTCTGACTCATAGGACTGAATAGAACTGCCGCATAGTGTTTTCAAGGATGCAAATCTTCACAGAAACAGACGACACCATTTTTCTGTCAGAGAATCATTTACCTTTGCTTAGTAGCCAAGTCTTTTGACCACTGCATCACCAGGGTTCTTTCAACTATGCATGCCAATGGTGTATAAGAAGTGAGTTCTGGGTATATATTTTATTTAGAAAGCTAAACAGATGATTCTAATGTACACATTCAATGTGGAAGCATGGCAAAGAATAAGATGAAAAGCAGGTAAATGTGAAAAAATAGATTTCAGATGAGTATTTTGTTGCTGTTGCGTTGGTCTTCTTGTTGGATACGTATCCTCATATTTTTTGGAAGGATGTGTTTTCCATGAGTGCTCAGGAATCTGCAGCATGCCAGCAATGTTCTATATTTGCTTCTCACTCTCCTACTGAAGAACTTGATGAATTTAACTAAGACTAACTCCTTCATTAAGACTAGTCCTAGTGTGGCTCTGTAAGACATCAGCCACAGTCAGTGTTTCAAACTCACCAGCTGTACCTCAGAAACCCTATACAGTGTTGCTATGAGCCAGTATCACTAATCATCTGTCAGTTTGTTGTATTGTGGTGGTAGTTTGCATGATGCTGAAAGCTATATCACCAGTAGTTGAAATACCAATAGGGCCACCCATTCAGGTTTCAACTTAGCTTCCAGAGTAAGCCAGACTAAGAAGAAGGAGAGGCAGATAATTTTTGAATGTTTAGTCACTGTAAACCTTATGAATAACATAGAAACAGTGTGAGATATAGTGCTGAAAGATGAGCACCTCACATTGGAAGCTACTCAAAGTACAACTGGGGAATAGCTGCTTCTTCCATTCATCACAATGATGAAAATGGAGTAAAGCTTTCATTTCCTTTATTTGTTGATGGGGCATAACTCACAAATAATTTGAACACGGTATGTATGAGGTATGACAATAGGAAAATTGGAAGTTGTCAAAAATGAAATGGAACACATAAAGATAGATATCCTAAGCATTAGGGAGCTGAAATGGAATGGCATTAGCCATTTTGAATCTGAGGAACATAGGGTTTACTATGCTAGGAACAACAGATTCAAGAGAAATAGTGTCACTTTTTTCATCAAAAAGAATATTTCAAGATTTGTTTGTGATAGAATAATGCTGCTTGTAGTATAATAATATCCAAACACTTACAAGGAAGACCAGTCAATATTAATATTATTCAAATTTATGCATGAACAACTAAAGCCAGTGATGTTAAAATTTAAGAATTCTACCAATGTATTCAGTATGAAATTGATCAAATATGCAATTAGGATGTGTTGATAATTTCTGGTGATTGGAATAAGAAAGTTGGAAACAAAGAAGAAGGATCAGTAGTTGGAAAATATGGCTTTGGTGATAGAAATCATGCTGGAGATAATATGATACAATTTTGCAAGATTTATTCATTGCAATGCATTTTTTAAACAACACAAAAGGTAACTATACAGATGGACCTCATCAGAGGGTATACAAAGGAATCAAATTGATTACATTAGTGGGACAAGATGGTGGAATAGCTCAATAACATCAGCCAAAACAGGGCCAGGGGTAGACTATGGAACAGACCATCAATTGCTCAGATGCAAGTTCAGGCTGAAACTGAAAAAATGAAAATATGTTTATCAGAGCCAAAATATGACTTTGAAATATTACACCCAATTTAGAGATAAACTCATGAACAGATTTGATGCATTAGACATTAATGACCAAAGACTAGAAGGAGATGTGGAATGACATAAAAAGTTTCATACAGGAAGAAAGCAAAAGGGCATCAAAAGACAGGAAATAAAGAAAAGACCAAAATGGATGTCAGAAGAAACTCTGAAACTTGCTCTCTAGCATACAGATGCTTAAATGAATGCAAGAAATGAATTAATAAAATTGATGAATTTCCGGGGTCCAGCCTCAACAAATTATTAGAGCATTCTCAAAGGCGGATGTGGAGTCGGTGAAATGAATTACACGGAGTCAATGGGTCGTTTTGAGTCTTAGATGTTGCTCTCTTAATTTTTTCAGCTCTTTATATACTGTTACAATACAAAATGACTTCATAGTAATCAATTCCTTTAAATTAGGATCTATTTTGTGATTACATTTTCTTTTGATTCCTGAGCCTTCAAGTTACATCAAAGAACATCAAAATATTTTCCTTGATTTTTTCATATCTTACTTTCTCGTACTCCCTAACTACCTTGCTAAAATATGTAAGTGATTTTGTTATTCTCTAATCCTTCAACAAAGTTCTAAATCTTAACTCCTATTTCTACCCTCACCTGTTATTTTCTAAAGATTCATTAATCACAATTCATAATCAAAACATCATTTTTACCGTAACTGGTCATACATATCAGTTACTCATAACTGATTTAACAATAAAAACAAGAACATAATAGTGCCTAAAGTTTTATATTTAAGAATAAATGGAACAGCTTCCCCACACTAACAATATATCTATCTAAAAACATCTAGTTAAATTTCTACCTATATTCTTATTTGTTCCCACAGCCCTTAATTGCATCTTAGCTATTTTCTAGGGGTCTTAATGTCCCTAACTGAAACTACACAGAATGTTGATTGTAATATTAAACTTGAATTGGCAATGCTTTAACTGGTGTGGTTTTCCCTAGTGGTGAAACTTATTGTTACTGTAAAAAGCAATCTTTATAACTATTGTTGTTGTTGTTGTTGTTGTGTGCCGTGGAGTCGGAACCGACTCATAGCGACCCTGTACAGGGTTTCCGAGGGTGTAAATCTTTACGGGAGTAGAAAGCCTCATCTTTCTCCCGCGGAGCAGCTGGTAGTTTCGAACTGATGACCTTGTGGTTCACAGCCCGAGTCGTAACCACTACGCTACCAGAGCTCCTTTCATATAACTATACGTGATTAAATATGGTGTGAAAGTGTCTAAATGTAATCTTAATATGATTATTGAAAAGTCTACTGAAAACTTCTATAATAAAATCAAGAAAAATAAAAAATGAACTATTCATAAAAGGAAAAATACAGTAACTACAGGGCCTTTGCATGGAGTTCTCCTTGTGGCTTTGCCAACCAAGGAGACACTCATTGTCGCTTTGCTAAAATAATGAGCTTTTCATGCACAGGGTCTCCTGCCGTTC
Organism: Chrysochloris asiatica; assembly: GCF_000296735.1. Classification (NCBI taxonomy): domain Eukaryota; kingdom Metazoa; phylum Chordata; class Mammalia; order Afrosoricida; family Chrysochloridae; genus Chrysochloris; species Chrysochloris asiatica. The sequence continues at coordinate 1,922,841 of NW_006408853.1, forward strand.
AGTTCCTTGATGGCATGGCCTCTGCCAATGAATAAAAAATTTCAGAGGGTAGATTGAGAAGACAAAGAAAAGCATTGTAATAAAATGCGCAAGGATATGGAATTAGAAAATCAAAAGTGAAGAACACACTCAGCATTTCTTAAGCTGAAAGAACTGAAGAAAAAATTCAAGCCTTGATTTTCAATATTGAAGGAGTCTATGGGCAAAATATTGACTAATACAGAAATCATCAAAAGAAGATGGAAGGAATTCACATTCAGTGTACTAGAAAGAAATAGTTGATGTTCAATTATTTCGGGAGGTAGTATATGACCAACAGCAAATGGTACTCAAGGAAGAAGTCCAACTGCACTGAAGGCATTGGTGAGCAACAAGGTTTCTTGAATGGACAGATGCAAATTGAAATATTTCATCAAGCTTTTGAAGTACTGGGAGTGCTCATTAACTATGACAAGAAACTTGGAAGACAACCACCTGACCAACTGATAGGAAGAGATCCATATCTGTGCCCATTCCAGAGAGGTGACTGAATAGAATGCAGAAATCTTCAAACAATATCAATAACTTCACATGCAAGCAAAATTTTGTTGAAGATAATTAAAAATGGTTACATTGTACATAATTAAAAATTAGTACATTGACAGGGAACTACCAGAAATTATCTTACATTGTAAGATAATTAAAAATTAGTACATTGACAGGGAACTACCAGAAATTCAAGCCAGATCCAGAATAGGATGTGGAACTATGGATATCATTACTGATGTCAGATGGATGAACATATTTCTGATATTGGCTGAAAGAATACCCAAAAGATATTTACTTATGCTTCATTGAGTATGCAAAGACTTTTGATTGTGTGTCTCATGACATGTTATAGATAATTTTGTGAAGAATGGGTATCCATGAACACTTAATTGTGTCCATGAGTTATCTGTACATAGATCAAGAGACAGTCATTGGAACAGAACAAATGTTTAAAATCGAGAAAGTTGTGCACTAGGGTTACATACATATTCAATATGTATGCAGAGAAAATAATCTGAGAAACTGGATAATATGCAGGAGATTGTGGCATCAGGACTGGAAGAAGATTTCTTAACAACTTGTGATCTGAAGATGATAAAACCTTGCTTGCTGAAAGTGAAGAAGACTTAAAATACTTACTGATGAAGATCAAAGACCACAGCCTTCAGTATGGTTTGCACCTCAATACAAAAAAAAGGGAAACAAAAATTCTCACAACTGGACAATAAATTACATCATGTTTATTGGAGCAAAGCCTGAAGTTGTCAAAGACTTAATTTTGGATGGATCCACAATCAACACTCAAGGAAGCAGCAGTCAAGAATTCAAATGGTCTATTGCACTAGGCAAATCTGTTGCCCAAGACCTCTTTTCAGGAGCAAAAAGAGCAGGTTGAGGACTTAGATGTGCCTGACCTAAGCTGTTGTATTTTCAATGACCTCAAATGTATGTGAAAACTGAACAATGGACAAGGAAGATGGTGAAAGAATTGATGCATGAGAGTTATGGTGTTGTAGAAGAATTTTAAAAGTACCATGAGCTGCCAGAAGAATAAACAAATCTGTTTTGGAGGATGTCCAGAAAGAAGGCTTCTTAGAGGCCACAGTAGCGAGATTTTGTCTTTCATGTTTTGGACATGTTATCAGCGAGACCAGTCACTGGAGAAGGACATCATACTTGATAGAGAGTCAGCGATCTCCTGTGAGATGGACTGGCACAGTGGCAGCAGCAATGGACTCAAGCACAGAAACAATTGTAAGGTTGGCTCAGGACCTGGAAGTGTTCTGTTCTGTTCTGCATAGTCTTTATGAGTTACCGTCACCTTGACAACACCCAATAACAGTAAAAATGAGTCCAAACCAATAAGATGGAATTAACAACAACAACAACAACAACAACAGTCCTTTCAAGTAATTTGAAGATTGTCTTTTCTTCTTTAATCTTTAAATTCAGTAGAGAAAGGAGTCCTGGTGTGGCACTGCAGGATAATGCACTGGACTTCAGTGTTGGTTTGAATGGCAAGATTGGCAGTTCTAACTCATCAATCGCTCTTCAGAAACCCTCTACAAGGTCTCTATGAGTCAGGACCAACTCAACAGCACTTAACCACAACAACAACAGCAACTGGAGAAAATCTGACTGGAACAAGTATCCTCTTGCTGAGGCACATACACAAAGTTTTGTTAATTTCCGTCGAGTTGGTTTTGACTCACAGCGACCTTATACAGGGTTTTGAAGGAGTGACCATTGAATGTGAACCTACAACACTGCAATTCAAACTGGACTTGTAGTTCAGTGCTTGCCCTACAGTGCTATACCAGGACTCCATACATAAAGCATGCACTCATTAAATGCTTTTTTGATGACACTCATGAGTCCTGTTGAATTTGAAAGTACGAGTGTCTGTTTGGGAGGTACTTGGTTACTTACAGACCAATGCACCAGAGTAAGACTTCCTTCATTTTGTGTGTCTCAGGAACATACCTCTTAGTTACAGAATTTCTACATTTCACATCTCCAAAGAGCACTATTTACATTGATAGGCACTATAGCATAGAGGTTACGAATTGGGCTGTGAACTGTAAGGTCAGTATTTCGAAACTACCAGCTGTTCCGAAGGAGACAGATGAGGCTTTCTGCTCCTGTAAAGATTTACAGCCTTGGACACCCTGTACAGAGTTGCTATGAGTTGGAACCAACTCCATGGCACATAACCAACCAACCATAGCTGTGATTGTAACCAATTTTTGGTAGACTGTGGCTCATTGTCTAGAGACAGGAGAAAAGTTTTCTAATTTACTCAAAATTATTTATTAGCTATTTGTCATGTTCTTTGCTTAAGCACTTTTTTCTATATGTATGTTGATTTTTCCCATATATATTGTTGTTGTATTTTTAGGTGTCATGGAGTTGGTACCAACTCATATCCACCTTATGTACAACAGAACAAAACACTGTCTGGTACTGCATTAACCTCACAATTGTTGCTACATTTGAGCCCATCACTGCTGCCACTGTGCCAATCTGCTGGGGACAGCATATGCAGACCCTGGGTTGATCAGTGGCAGCCCCATTAAACCACCTCTAAATATAATCAGTTTAACCCAGATGCTCTCCTTCCTCCTGAAAGTATATAGGAATATTAAGAATAATGTAGAATTTTAGGTATAGATAAATGAAGCCCTGTGCCTGAGATCTTGCTCACAAACAAAAGTTTGCAAAGTGTACAGAGACAGCTTGGCTCCTTTCAGGAACCTTGCTTTATGTTATGTATCCTTAAGAAACCGCATGTTGCTACTCTAGATCATTTAAGCCTAAAAGTTAATATATAACAGCTT